>NC_137972.1:83193975-83206475 GCF_963924665.1 Micromys minutus | reverse complement strand
ACACAGATTTGGAACAACTGCATTGAATTCAAGAGAGGAAAACAGGCTAAAGTCCAGCAAGCTCAGTGAACCATATCCCACCCAGCCTGCTTTGACTTCAGCTTTGTCATCCAAGATTGATGGTTACACTGCCAATGTGCTTGTAGGACTTTAGCCTTATGACCAAAGCAGGATTTCAACTGCTAGTAGGTGTGACTCAGAAAGGCATGTGTCCAAGCTAAGGTATAACCATGTGGGTCAGGAAGCAGTGGCATTGTGGGTAGAAACGATTCCACGTCTTTCAGTCTTTCAAACAGTGTAACAGGTAAGGCAATGGATCACATTTCAACCTCATTCACTCTGCAGGTTGCACAATGCCTTTGATCAGGGCAACTGTGCTTGGGCACCTTCTGCTGAGCTTCATCTAGCAGGAGTGACTGCTACAATATCGCTTTCAAAGAATATGATGTGAACATACCTTCATAGGTGACTATTTCACTCCCATCATACAAGCATTTATAACATAAAAATACTATTTAGGAAAGTGATAAGCCAAATAGAATTGTACTTTTCTCTGCATCGAATGTAGCACTGCAGTGCTGTGGCCCTTCACCGACATGCATGTTACTTTTAGTAATCCCACTATTAAGGGACTTTTCACTATGTCACATTCTCTTCCACTGCTATCTGCTCTTTTTAAATGATCATTATCAACTCTTGGGGTTTTTTATTAATTTTTTTGGCTTTTCAAAAGATAACTCACTCTGTAGAACAGACTGACCTCAAACTCACAGAATTATTATTATTATTATTATTATTATTATTATTATTATTATTATTATTATTGTGGTGGTGGTGGTGGTTGTTATTTGGTTTTAGATCTTGATTTTTATTTTATTCTTATGAAGTGACTACTGTTACTATGGTGTTGTTAATGTGGTGCCAGGTATGGCCTGGGGATCCCCTCATGTCTGGCTATAGGAAGGTCTTTTGAGCAATTCCTGATTCTGGCATGGCAAGATACTTCAGCTTCCTCTCCTACTTTCCTGGGCCCAGCTCTCGATAAACTATCTTTCCATGAATATCTCTCCTCTTCTCTACCTTTCATGTTTTTCTTCTCTTCACCTCCCTAACTTCCTGGTCCCTCCCTCTTACCCCCAGAACTTCTAGTTGAACTTAAAGAAGATTCAAGCACTGCTTAGCACTTTAGGGACCTAAAAGGAAGATTTTCCTAGAAAACCTGGTGTGGAGAAGGAAGACATTCTAAGTGCAGCAATAATGCAAACTCTCCTTCAACACCAAGAGCAGACATTTGGAGCAAAATGCAGCTCTTTACAAATCTGTCATTTTCCGAGCCAGACTCCTTTGAACTCTGGGGAGTGAGAGATTTCGAATCAAGGTGAAGAACCATTTGCACTCCACCATGAAACCACTGGACACAACGCTGCCAACAGAACACAGAGCCCCCTCCCAGCAGTGCCAGGCAGTGTCAAAGGAGGACTGTAAATTCCATGTCATCAAAAGCTCTATGGAGCTTTGAGACCTGAAAGGTCATCATTGTGGTTGCAGAAGAGTTTGACTAGTCACACTCATTGGAAAGGACGTCTGTGTTCTGAGTGTGCTGACTTGGAGCCAGGGATGGACCACAAACTCAGAGGCCAGAACAACAGCAGAGGGTAGATACACCTGTGACACACCTTCCACTTCCTACACTCATACTTCCAGAAAGATCCAGGAGTAGATTTCATTCTTTCCTGAGCAAGAGCAGTCAGGCACTCGTAAAGCCTTGGTGATTGCCCTTAGTATAGCTTCAGCAACAGAAATAGGGCTTCCAGAATAGGACGGGGGATGAATGAAAGGAGGGATCCATTTTATCCTAAACTTACTTCACTCTGTCAGGAAAAAAACTCATCAGGAAATTTTTCTTCTCAGACAGTGCCTCTTGGTTAAGAGGAATTATTATGTAGAAGGAACATTTAGCAATCGCTGGGGAAATTTAGCTTGTCATAAACAGTAACAGGGATATCATCATTGTACCTAAGACAGACCCCTGCAAACAATTACCCATGTCAACGTGTTTATCTCTTCTGCCAAGCTGAGGAAATATGATTTAGAAAATTGGTCATAAAAACCCGAAGACCTTTTTGTTTACAGTATACATGAAAAACTCTGTCATTTATTTTTGTGATTATCTTTCATACCCATAGAGCTGGCATTATGGATTTGAACATGTCAGTGTTTAAACACTTGTCAGAGTTCAGTACTTTTGCTGTAGTAACTGCAATTTTTACTTTTCCAGACTTGTATAAATAGTCACTTCTTCATGACCATCTTATCTTTAAACTGACTGGAGTTTATTGTATGATAGGTGAAGTGGAAGGTCTAATTTTATTATTTTTCTTAAAAGGACAATGGCTGACCAACGTACACTGAAACTGTTTTGTCCTCTTCCCAGTTTTCACTTGCTGAAATGGTAAAATTATTATATATCAATTTTAACTCCAATGTAAAATTACCTCTGAACTCTTGTTTGCTCCATGGTCCTGTGTATCTCAACTACAGTTCTTTCCTGCACCACATGTGAAGAAAATAGATAAAAGATTTTTCAAAAAGAAAATAGAAATTTTTGGTTATAAAATTATCTTCATGTTATTTTAGGAGACTAGATGAATAATATAGATGGTGAGTCTTGCCATGATAAATATTTATTTTATTTTTAATTTTATGTGTGTGTGCGTGCACATGTGTGAACATGTGTGATGTGCAAGGGAGAAAGGTCGAAGGGGGAGGAAAAAGGGAGAGAAAAGGATGTGCAGATGAGCGCAGCTGGAAGGACTTGCCGTTCTTGGGGCTGGTGTCACGGGTGGCTGTGACCCACCCCAAATGGATGTTGGGGACCAAACTCAGGTTTTCTGCACGTTCTTGGGTTGTGTGGTGCCTGTTAGTAGTGACAGCTGTGTGTCCCACAAACTCGAAATGAGTCATGATGCTGTATTATTTTAAAATAGTTTGATTTTTATACATCGTAAAGATGTGCATGAGTAATACTGGTAGATTTTAAAAAGAAAAATAAACATTTTATGTGTAACAAAAAAACAAAATAAAATAGCCAATCTCTTTTAAAATTCAAAGTGTTTTTTTTTTCAATTCAAAGTGTCGTAACTGTGGGCTCAGTAAAATACTTTCTTCCTTCAAGAGGGAAAAACATCAGGGCACAGCCACAATCAAAAAAAAAAAAAAAAAAAAAAAATCAAACTCTAACCATCCAGTATCATGAAGATGTCACAAACTTCTAGGCTCCTCCAAGGGCTTGGGTCACTTCTCCCTTTGTAGCACACACATTGTCCTCTAGGCGCCGGCTGCCTGTTCTCCACTGCCGCTGCTGTTCTTGGTGTTCATCTCATGGCACTGTCGTCCCCAAAGCACTGTTTCTAGTGCTGCAACAAGGCTTCACCTCTCACAGGCTTTCTTCATGGTGCCAAGCCTCAACTCCTTTGCATGACTGCTTCAGTCCTGGGGCATTAATTGCAATGGAGGCTGCACCTTCACCAATGGCCTTTCATGGCCTCTCACAGTGCCAAGCCTCAGCTGCACTTCATGACATCTTTATGCCTTCAAAACCAGTACCACATGGGTGACTCTTGCACATTACCAAGTCCAGCCACAACATGAGGTACAACCTTGTCTATGCCAGGAATGCAACTTCTTTGTGATTTCAGAAAACACTTTTCAGAAGATTTCACCTAAATGATGCTGGTCTCTTCTCAATCACCACTAATTTTTTAGCTCCAGTTGACCAGTATCAATAGTCTCAGTAATGCTAAGGTTTTGCTTTAGTAGTTCTAGTATCTGGTTCATGACAGCTGATTCTTTAGCTTCAGCTAACCAAAATCACAGAATCTTCACAACAAAACAACAACAGCCCTAAGAAGAGTCTTAAATCTTCCTTCTGAAATTTCACAAGCCAGGCCTTCATTTTTGCACTGTTCTCAACATTATCTTCCAAAGTCCTACAGATCATCCCACAGAGCTCTTAATGTCCCAATGACTCTTCTAGCTCAAACTTCCAAAGTCCTTCCATAGTCCTCCCCCAAAAAAACCATGGTCAGGGTTTCAGAGGAATTCCCAACTCGTGGTACCAATTTGTCTTAATTAGAGTTTCGATCCCTGCACAAAACATCATGACCAAGAAGCAAGTTGGAGAGGAAAGGGTTTATTCAGCTTACACTTCCACATTGCTGTTTATTACCAGAGGAATTCAGGACTGGAACTCAAGCAGGTCAGGAAGCAGGAACTGATGCAGAGGCCATGGAGGGATGTTACTTATTGACTTGCTTTCTCTGGTTTGCTCAGCCTGCTTTCCTATAGAACCCAGGTCTACCAGCCCAGGGATGGCACCACACACAATGGGCTGGGCCCTCCCCCTTGATCACTAGTTGAGAAAATGCCTTACAGCTGGATCTTATGGAAGCATTTCCTCAAGGGGGGGCTCCTTTCTCTGTGATAACTCCAGCTTGTGTCAAGTTGACACAAATCCAGGCAGTACAATCACCAAAAGCAGTGAGAGCAGAGACAGACACAGCAGGAACCTGGGAGCAGGAGCTGATGTAGAGACCATGGAGGACCACCTGTCCAGAGATGACAACATCCATAATGGGAAGCCCTCTCCTATCAGTCACTAGGAAAATGTCCTAACTCTCTGTACAGCCTGATCTCATGGAGGCATTGACTTAATTGAGATCCCTCCTTTCAGGTGACTTTAGTTGGTTTCAAGTTGACAGAACTAGCACAGATCGTACAAACTCTATATTTCTCCTGCTGGTCATTTTATGCTCTTGCCTGTAGAAAGTGGAGGAAATGGTTGAGTGCATGTGTCCTTAGTGGAGGTTCATTACTGATACTACCTCAGCTGGGTCAAGAACTCTGTGCCTCAGACCTGTGGGAATTTGGCAAAAAACTTATGTTCTCTGTTCAAATTTTGACAGAGTGTACAGAAAGCATGCACTGCAGCTTCCTCCTTCAGACGTTGAAAGTCTGACATTCCTCCTACAGAGACCTCCCAGGACTAGTTAAGCCCTCCTCCAAGTGTCCTACATAATAAACAGACCTAATTTCCCAGTTTCTATGTAGTAGTAGGAACTATTCCATAAGTGAAGCACAGCTCACCCAGTTCTGGTTTCTCTCTATGAGTCTCTGTACTTTCTTCATTCTCTGGTTGCTCCAAGTTTCCTGGAGCAAATAGTCCTGTACAAAGCAGTTTCCCTCTCCTACCTTGGGCAACTTCTAATCTTTTGAAATGCTGTTACCTTCTTTTTTATTGGTTATTTTGTGTATTTACATTTCAAATGTTATCCCCTTTCAGGTTTTCCCTTCCCATCCCCTCTGTCTATAAGGATGTGACCCCCTGCCCACTCACCCACTCCCACCTCACCACCCTGGCATTCCCCTACATTGGGGAAACAGGCCTTCACAGAATCACAGGCTTCTCCTCCTATTGATGCCAGGCAATGTCGTCCTCTGCTACATATGTGGCTGATGTCTTAGGCCCCTCCATGTGTACTCTTTGGTTGGTGATTTCTTCTTTGGGAGCTCTGGGGGTTTGTTGATATTGTTGTTCTTCTGCAAACCCCTTCAGCTCCTTCAGTCCTTTCTCTAACTCCTCCATTGGGATCCCTGTGCTCAGTCTAATGGTAAGCTGCAAGCATCCTCATCTATATCAGTAAGGTTCTGGCACAGCCTCTCAGGAGACATCCGTCCATATCAGGCTCCTGTCAGCAAGCACTTCTTGGCATCAGCAATAGTGACTGGGTTTGCTGGCTGCATGGGTTGGATCCCCAGGTTTATAATTGTCAGAAGCTAGAAATAACCCAGATGTCCTTCAACAGAGGAATGGATACAGAAAATGTGGTACACTTACACAATGGAGTACTACTCACCCGTTAAAAACAATGACTTTATGAAATTTCCAGGCAAATAGATGAAACTAGAAAACATCATCATGAGTGAGGTAACCCAGTCACAAAAAATAAACCACCCGTAGTATGCACTCACTGATAAGTGGGTATTATTATTCCCAAAGCTTAGATTATCCAAGATACAATTCACAGACCACATGAAGCTCAAGAAGAAGGAAGACCAAAGAGTAGAGGCTTCAGTCCTTCTGAGCAGGGGGAACAAAATACCCATGGGAGGAAATAGAGGAACAAAGAGTGGAGCTGTTACCTTCTTAAAGTTTCATTGCATAGTTGAGTTCCTCAGCTGTGGGAGCGCAGCTGTGTAATCATTTATTGTGTCTAAGGAACCCTGCCAGATTACAGCAGCCACATCTTTTCCACTCCTGCTATTCCAATGGTAAGGGTGGTACTGGGAGGGGTGGATAAGGGGTAGGATGGGGGAGGGAAGAGATGAAATATGCCAGGCTGGTTACTATATTACTCCTAACATTTTCCAGCATGAGTCAGCAAATTGATGGACAAAAGTGGTCTGATAATACCTTGAAAACTGAATAATGACTTAAAATCCTATGTGATTTATTAGCTCCTTTCCCAGGCTCCTTTTACAAGTGAGGTGAAATTTCTACCTGCTGAAATTCGCAGGCAAAATCGTATGATTCTACAAGTTGAAAAGACTCATGGTAGTTACAAATTTGAAACACAGCTTCATTGACCCACAGATCAGCCATTCATTTCTTCGTGTTGCCAAGTAGCAGTCTAGTGCATGAAAAATAGTTTGCATATTCAGTCTTCTGTAGATTGGCACTCGGAGGTTTCCCATTCTTATTGAACTGAGTGCAGTAGCAATGAATGGGGCTGTACTTGTCTATCTCGGTGAAGGACCATAATATAGTTTCCCTTCCTCCTCCAGTCTCTGAATGACTAGTCTCATAAGTTGTCTTCAAGTCAGCTTAAAATTTGGGTTCTTCTGATAACTTTATTCCACAGGAGACATGCTGGAACCTAGAAGACTCCTCCAAATGCTTTACATCTGCATGTGGAATCTAAACATTTGATGAAAATGGTATTTTAAGAAGTTTTTCATTCCATGTAGGCTGTCTCGCTATTAAAAAATGGAGTATGGAACTAAACAAAAAATTCTCAATTAAGGAATATCAAATGGCTGAGAAGCATTTAAGAAAGTGCTCGACATCCTTGGTCATCAGGGAAACGCAAATCAAAACGACTCTGAGATTTCACCTCACACCAGTCAGAATGGCTAAGATCAAAAACTCAGATGACAGCAGATGCTGGCGAGGATTCGGAGAAAGAGGAACACTTCTCCACTGTTGGTGGGGTTGTAAACTGGTACAACCACTCTGGAAATCAGTCTGGCGGTTCCGCAGAAAATTGGACATAGTCCTACCTGAAGACCCAGTTATTCCACTTCTGGGCATATACCCCAGAGATGCTTCAACATAAAATAAGGGCACATGCACCACAATGTTCATAGCAGCCCTATTTATAATAGCCAGAAGCTGGAAAGAAACCAGATGTCCTTCAGTAGATGAATGGATACAAAAATTGTGCTATATTTACACAATAGAGTACTATTCAGCTATCAGAAACAATGACTTTATGAAATTCCTAAGAAAATGGATGCATCTAGAGAATATCATCCTGATTGAGGTAACCCAGTCACAAAAGAACAGAAATAATATGCAGTCACTGATAATTGGATACTAACCCCAGAAAGCTCTGAACACCCCAGAAACAACTCACAGGCCATATGAAGTTCAAAAAAAAAAAAAAAAAAAAAAAAAAAAAAAAAAAAAAAAAAAAACAAAGGCCAAAAAATGAAAGCCTCAGTCCTTCTTAGGAAAAAAAAAAAAAAGTATATAGCACCCTCTCAGAGTGTAGTACACCTGGACCTCAAATCACTAATAATCCAAGAGCTAAGAATATAGCCTTGTGGCAATTTTTGGTATTCAAATATCATCATGCTTAATCTATACTCACCAAGAAAACTGTTTCCATGTTACATTCTGTCCTACATGTACTTTCTGCTTATGGTAAGTAGTGTGATTTCAATGCATGCTATCAAACCTCTAAAAGAATTAAGTACTGACAAAAAATAATCATATAGTGTTATATCAAAATGCCTTTAAAAATCTGTATATGTATCCCTCTTTTTAAAAAATAAAGTTGTAAGAGAGAAAAAAAAAGTTTTCCATTCCGTGTATGCTGCCTCGATATTCTAGCATGGAAGTTATTTCTAGGATAATGCAGTCAGGATCACTCATAGCCTTTGTTGAACAGAATTTGTGATTTTTAAAATCATGTCTTAAAGCACCATTCTATCCTGGAACGATGGCTCAGTGGTTAAGAGCTCATTTTATCTTGCAGAAGATCTGGATTCTGTTCCCTAGTACTCAAAACCATCCATAACCGCATTTCCAGGGGGAAAGTCATGACCCTTCTAACTTCCTCTGACACAAAGCACACAGGTAGCACATGTACATAAATACAAGCGAAATAAGCACCTGCTGGAGGGAAAAAGCAAATACATCTGAAAATAAACACAACTGAAAGCACAGCAAACTTAATTTCTTGTTGGCTATGTCTCTTTTTAGTGTCTGAGCCCAAATAGTTTACTTACAGTTTGCATGTTTGCATCATGCGTGAGACCAAACAGTATTTTCTTCGATGGGTTACTTTTGTCAGATTTCTTCATGAGACTGTTATTAGCATCCTAAGATGAGGCTGTTTATTTTGCATTTGTCAGTAGGGGTTCAGGACAGCAGAGAAGCCTTTGAATACATTGTAGCTGTGAACCTGTCTGTGTCTGGTTTTTAAGGAGTGTTCTGTGATGAAATTTTCAAATTGTCAAGGTCATTGCTCAATTCAGATTTGCTCTATCATCTTCAAGTAATTTATCCCATGACAATTTCCTTGAAAAGTATAGGCCTCATCAAGGTCATCTAATCTGCTGGCTTACGAGGGCATAGGGCAGTCTCTCGTCCTTCTGACATCCCATTTGCTCCGGGGCTCATACCAGCTCATTCACACTGCATATGGATATTTTAGAAGCTTTTTGAACTCACACTATATGGTGATTGTATTCTCTAATTTGTTTTGATTTGATTCTTTTTTCACCCAGCACCCACATGTATGCCCTCTTATTGGCTTCTGGTGTTTTAAAGTCTGTGATGCTCCTACTTCCCCACTTCATATACCCATCTATTTGATGATGCATCCTCTGGCTTCTGATACAGAGCGCTTCTTTCAGTACTTTAATTCTTTATTTCTTACAATAAAAGATCTATGCTCTAGATTTCCAATGAATTCATGCCTGGCGTGTTTTGATGTAATCATCCTGCTGAGCTGTTACCAGAACTGTTCTAATTGTACAGTATAAAGCTCCCCGAATCATTATTGAACTGTTGTGGGCAAAGACATGAATAGATCCTAAAGATATTTGTATTAAATAAAATAGTAACAATCTGACATCTCCAAAGTCAATTGAATTTCATTGACTTAATCATTCATCCAGCAAGTGCTTACAATTACCAGACAAGTAGGAGACCTGTTGAAAAATACATTGTAGTAGATAAATACTCAAATGCATGTTCAAAGTATAAATTCATGTATAAAAAATTATACTAAATGTATTTACAAATAGCTAAGTAGATATGTATACAGATGTGTGAAACATAGTAAATCCATATGTAACTATAAACACGATAGAATAATGATTAGTTTTTAACATGTTGGTTTTTTTTTTGGTTGTTTCTATTTGTTTATTTTATGCAACTAATAGATATTAAATTTTTAATATTGGTACTAAAATGTGATTTTTTTTCTGAACCCCACTATCAGATATGGGAAGCCCCTATTCCTGTGGTAGTTCCTCTTTGATTTAGTATTTGTATTTCAAAGAATTTTGCTTGAATTTTGGAAAAGGTTATTTAATGCAAAGTTTAAGCAGCAGATAAAATGCACAAAGTGTTTGCACAATGACACCATATCATGAAAGCACATAAATGAAAAGGCTGTTAGCAAATATGAAATGTTGATATGTAAAATCAGATATTCACTTGTCTGATCATAACCATGTGGGCAACGTGTGGAACTTATGCATCCTTTGAACTGTTTGAATCTGAGCCACACTACGGGTTTTTCTTTTTCTTCAATGATGCTTCTCTTCAGTTTGTACTTTGTTCTTGCATTCTGTGTGTGTGTGTGTGTGTGTGTGTGTGTGTGTGTGTGTGTGTTTGAATTTGTATGTCCACATGTAAGCTGATGTCTATGGAGACCAAAGGTTTCCTGGAGCTGGAATTAAAGTAGGCTGTGAGTCCTCAGACGTTGCCCTCCTTATTTAATTCCATGTCAGGAGAAGGCCTTTTTTCTATAACTTTCATAAAATGTAAGTCCATACCAATGTACAAAATAGGAGGCTCCGGAATATTTACTATGAACTTGATTGAGCTTCTAGACCTTTTCTACAATGAATTAGAAAAAAAATAAAATTAAAATATAATAGTTATTAGTGCCAATGAAGCAGAAGAGATGCATCTTTCACTATTAATGAACACATATCTTGCCGTTAGCTAACCCAGAGACATGCCCATTATCACCCAGAGTGGGATTACAAAGACTCTGATGAAAAGACGAATACTGAGTGGACCAGATTTGTCTTGGGAAAATTGTGGTTTTGGTAAAGTTATCATGGAATTATGATGATATTAAGATGAACAAAGTCTTCACATTGAGAGTTATTTGGCGAACCACAACAAACAATGGTATCGTCTAAAGAAAGGTCCATCTGGCAACCCCTGCTCTCTGACTACCTTGTAATCAGAGCAAGTCAGAATGGTGTGGCAATGATGTCCCTGGGGTGAAAAGACTGGATGCTAGTCCAGGTCTACAATAGGTCGAAGTTAATAACTTTGAACTAGTTCGTATCCTATCTACTACAAAAGAACCAAGGCTGATGTCATTAGTATTTATCCAGAGTCACTGTTGGGATGCACTGAAGAAGTAATCCTGTTAAATGATGGAAAGCTGTGATGATGTGATTACAGGTACAATCACCTGGAAAGAGAGTCTCAATAAAAAATTGTCTAGATCAGTTGCCCTCTTGGCATGTTTGTGGAGAACTGTCTTGACTGCTAATTAATGTAGGAATAGCCAGCCCGTTGTGGGAGGCACCATTACCTTGGCAGGGTCTCCTAAACAGTATAAAAAGGAATGAGTTGACAGCAGGTATGAACGTGGTACTCACTGCTCTTGTTCCCTCAATGTTCTTAGCTATGATCATGATACATTAAGTTCATGCCTCAACTTCCCCAAAATAATAGACTATTTCCTGGAATTGTGAGCCAAATAAATCCTTTCTTCCCTATGTTGCTTTTTCCCCAATGTATTTGTCATAGCAGCAGAAACAAAACCAAATAAAAATAAACATATACATATCATATATAGTTGAGTTAAAAGGTTCAATGTTTATATCAAAGAATGTTTATATCAGCATCTACTAATGGGGAAACCTAATACAGCCTCATAAGTGGATCAGAACTGGTTAAATCTCTCTATGTGTGCTTAATGGAGTGTCACCTACCTCACCAGTAGGTGAACTATGGGGCAAACTTTACAGTAAAGGCAAATTCCAGAAATATCAAGTTAAAAGGGCATACAGGCACTAAACTTTACTAGTAATATGAACACAAAACAAGAATTGGCAAAAATAAAAATGCATAGACATAAAGTAGAAAAGAGTGCAGCAATTTACCAACTGGCTTCTGTAGGATATGTGGGCATAATTTTCTGCATAATTTTCTTTTTTCCATTTTCCATAATGAGGTGATATACTAGTTTATATTTTAAAGGAAGATTAAAAAATTAAATTTCTGTTTTAAAGATGTTTCTGGAATGCCTGTATGTTTTACCCATTTTCAAAGCTCTGTTTGAACTAGGAGGTGGTAAGAAATTAGACCTCTTCTTTATGGTTTCCTTTCTCACTGTCAAAGAATACCTTTTAAATTTTAAGATATGTTCCTTGAATCATTTGTGGATACACAAGAGATTTAAAAAGATAAGTCATATCTTCAGAATTGATAGGAGTCATTTTCATCCATCACCTCTAACTAAGGGATTTGAGGAGAGGACAAAGGTGTCACAGCAGTGTCAAAAGCAACTCTTGCTCTATGCCTGTCACAGGCCCTGGCTCATTGCAGTGAAAGGTTAATGACAAATCACTTGCTTTCTTCACTTACTTTTAAGTGACTGCTGTCCAACCCTACTCTCTGCTAGCTGTGTATTACAGGACATGACAGAATGTTCCGGGGCCCATTACCCCACACTGTGATGGGAAGACCTGGATTCTAGTCCAACTCTACAGCCTGCCACTTAGATAACTTTGAACTGGTCCTTAGTCTAGCTTCTAGGTTAGAATTAAAGGTAGCTATAACAGAACGTATTTACAAGGTCAGTGTAGGCATTAAATGAAGGTGAAAGTAGTAATTATTCCCAAGGTCATTGTGGGCATTAAATAAAGTAATGCATCCCATAATAAATGTTCAGCCACAC
>NC_137972.1:83111475-83188975 GCF_963924665.1 Micromys minutus | reverse complement strand
GCAGTAGCTTTATAGTAGCCATTCAGTGAGTAGACCTGAAGGTCCTGAGTGACCCTAGGCTCGACTCTTCTCCCCACCTACTAAGTGGTATAGGCCTGCATCTTTCTGACCGTGTCATTCCTACCCTGGATATTTCATTACTGAATGTTGTGGGTAGGGGCTCCTGTTATAACCCCAAACCCCATTTTCTGAAGCACACAAATACTCAGATGTGAATGTGCCAGGAGTTCAGTTCTTCACTGGCTGCAGCATCTAACCACAGGTCATCAAAACATAGTTGGTTTTGTACAGCTGTAAGTATGAAGAATGGGTTTGGCATACAAAAGGTAGAGAATATAATTAGGTCTCAGGACCTGAAGTATTTACTTTCTGGCTCTTCATAGATTAAACACTCAGATCCCTGCCCTAACCAACTTTCTTGAACAAAACACTGAAGGAGGAGGATACAATCCAGTGACCTGTTGAGAATATATCCTATGAATATATTTGCCTGAAATACTGGCTGGAGGTGATGAACATTTTGCATGAACATCCTGGAAGGAAATGAAATTTGAGTAAGCATTTTAGTTTACCTCTCCATGTTCTTTCATGTCCCTGTCTAGTATCCCTTATGTCTCGTGGGAAAACATCTTTTTACTAGAGTTTGCTTGGGACAAAAGTGAAGACTTAGATCTCTTAGATTTTCAGATATCAGGTTTTTGAATTATCTGATTTTTTTAATAAATGGAGTGTTATGACTTAGAGTTTATATCATGAAAGGAATGGTGTGATGGAAAGAGCTGACATCCTGATGAGTTAGGCATGTGTGTTTATGAGAATGGCTATAACTTTCTGAATTGGTCTTTTATGTAGTGATTATGGTGTGAAGAAAAGAAATGTTCAAGTCATCCTCTTGCAGACCCCTTTCCCTCTACTTTTTTTCCTGGTGTGGTTGCCATCTCCTGAGATCTACACATTGAGGCCTACGGAAGGGCCAGAATGCTTGTGTGTCTCCAGACAATTCAAACTTTTTATATATGGGCTTATATAGGAATATTGTAGATTTTTAAATGGAATATTTTTAAATGTGTTCTTCTATCTACATAAACAGACTCCAGAGATGACTAATGATCAGGAGTTGAAAATTAAGTAGTAAGGTAGTCAAATAATTCATTTCCAGTAATTTAATTCTGTTTCCCATAGCTTGTTCTTAAAATCTGCAGCAGGTTAAGAGGGATTCAAATACCTCTGGGCTATCACAGTGGCCAAAGATACCAAACTTCTCATGAATGATCCTGGAAAGTTGCAGTCCTTACCTGGCATTCTCATAACATGACAGCAACAATCATGGGTGGGTAAAGGGTTAAGCAATAAATTACTCTAGATATAGTTTCAGGGAACAGTGTCTGCTTCATTACATATGAGCCACACTTACACAGTGGACACCTACCAACTGTAACTGGTTAGCACGTTTGTTACCTTGAATTGGCTAGTGAGCCCTCGTACCCTCAGTGCAGAAGAAGCACATTAAAGGAGACATGGAGGGTGTAGAGATGCGTAGAGATTCACCTGTAGGTAAGCTACCAGTTATTCATGCTACTTCAGAGCTCAGCGCTCTGTCTTGAGGAGCACGTTGTTGCACACTTCTATTTAGAAGCATGGTGTGCCAAGCAGGCTGGATGCTACGTCATGTCTGCATTTTCTCCAACAGAAAGTGGACGCACAAGAGAAAACAGAATTTCTTTCAAGCCCTTTCTGTGACTCACAGGCCCAAATCTCTGTGAGGAGACAGTCCTATGCTCACAAGACAGAGGAAAATGGGGTGGCTATCTGAGTCGTTCCGCCCACTTGAACTCTAGACTTTCTGCCTCTAGAGCAGTGGTTCTTGACCTTCCCAGTACTTCAACCCTTAATGCAGTTTCTCATGTTGTGGTGACCCCCCAACCATAAAATTATCTTTATTTCTACTTCATAACTGTAATTTTGCTACTGTTATGAATCATAATATAAATATCTGTGTCTTACCATGGTCTTAGGCAACCCTGTGAAAGAGTCATTTGACCTCCTAAAAGAGGTAGCAACACACAGGTTGAAAACCACTGTTTTAGACTCAAAAATATTTTCTTTAATTATTAAATATTCTGATGTTATTACATCTATAACACAGTAAATTAAAACTAAGAAAGCACAAATCATCCTGTTATTACCATGGCATATTTCTTTCCTGTGTATATACATGTATTTGTGTGCATATATAAAATATACATATTTGCAATCATAATGTGATTATTTTATATATAATTTTCTTACATAATGTAGCATAACTATATAACTTTTCTTCTAGACACTTTTTAGTTATATTATATTCTAAAGCAAAAATCTAGCATTGTTTACTAATCTTTTTAATTAGTTTTGCAAACCAAATCTATTTCTAATGCGTGATGACTTTTAATAAGACTTCCATGAACCCTTTTCAATGTGAAATTTACAGAATTATTTTCTGAGGCTGAGTCCTAAAGACAGACAGACAGTTTATACTTGTATAAAAATATTTTTTGTTTTATCTGCTTGGAGTATCTCCAAGGAAAGTCAAGTGGTGTACCACTCATGGGAGCTAATTCTTACCATACATTTCTTGCATATTTGTCGGTTTTGTGGCCCAGTGACTATGTAAATTGTATTAATAGTGTCGGGAAAAATGAAGAGAGTGTGGGGGAGATGCTTCATGGTGATGCTGCAAAGCCTGGGGGCAAGGGGGATACCGCTGGGGGACCCATGTTGGGAATCCCTTCCCGCTGAGAGACCAACCACATGTTGGTATAGTACAGAATTGAGTTTATTCAGGGCATGTGGAGAAGAGTTAAAAGGGTAGTAGAAGGAGAGAGAGAGAGAGAGAGAGAGAGAGAGAGAGAGAGAGAGAGGGAGGGAGGGAGGGAGGGAGGGAGGGAGGGAGAGGGAGAGGGAGAGGGAGAGGGAGAGGGAGAGGGAGAGGGAGAGAGAGAGAGAGAGAGAGAGAGAGAGAGAGAGGGAGGAGAGGAGTAGAGAAGCAGAGGCCAGCCATGAGCACCTGGAGAGAGAGAGGGGGGAAGAAAATGGGGAGAAGAAGGGCAAGGTAGAGCAAGAGAGCAAGAGAGACAAGAGAGAGAGGAAGGGGCAAGCAGCCCCCTTTAAAGTGTCAGGAAACTTAGGTGGAGCAAACCTGGTTGTTGCCAGGTAACTGTGAGGTGGGGTTTACAAAATCCCAACAAAAATGATTTTTTTTATGAAAAGGCAGTTTTGTTGGAGAAATTAGCACAGTGGGTGTAAAGAAGGTTTGATATGGAGCCAGGCTGAGGAGTGAAGCTGTCTCTGGCCTTTAGGCAGCCAGGCAACCGTTCAAGTAGCCTGTTTCTTCAACAGTGGCTAAGGTATCTGTGTTACAATGTTCGCTATGAAATCCAGAGCTTCTAGGGGTAGAGAACTGGTGAGGTGAGACATCTTACTTCAGCCACCAGCTTACTCTCTCTATCTGATTGTTGTCCTACCTGTAATCCACTGGATTTAGATTCCTTTCTCAAATCCTTCTCCTCACCAGTTGGTTCCTTGGCTTATATTGATCAATGCCTTAGTTTAAATGTTGAAAATACTGCCTCTGTAAGACATGTTTATTGAATAAATCTAGACATGTGAGGAGTGAGAATACTGAACTCCCATACAGTTGTCAGACAAGCCACTGGAGTGTAGAATGAAAAACTACCCCATTCACCATATTTTTTTAATGTAGGAAAATAAAAATTTAAGATAGCCTAGCATTTAAATACAGTTTCTGGTACCCTGAGGTTGCCTCATGACAATCCTATATTTGAAGCAGCCTGCATCAGGAACTGATATTCCACAAGGAGCAATCTCAGTAGGGCACTTTGCTCCTTTTTTGGGATTTGTGTTCATGTTTGTTAATCATATTAGTAACAATAGGGTTTTAAGGCCTGTGCACAGTGTGTCAATCCACTTAATCACAATATTATTTATAAGATTATGTGAATGTATATGCAGATCTGCAACACTGTATAAAAGAAAATGTGTGCATACATAAAGTGTTAGGGATACTTACATTAAAAACATAGTGTTTATATAATGTATTTCTGATGATAAGATTTGTATGCATAGAATTATATTTTATATCATGTATGTACTTGTGTGTGTGATATCTGTGTGTTCACACAATATATTTGTCTGTGTAGATAGGGACAATTAGCTTAAGGATATAACCATTTACATGTGTATTACAAGGTCTGTACTTTTGTGTATATGTATGTACTGCATACATATTGTACCTACAAAGTGGTTCTTTGATTGCATTTAGAAGTATACTTACAAAATTTCCAAAATTTAAAATGCATAAACGTTTTTAATTTTAGAATGCTCCAAAATTGCCAACTTCTGTGACAATAAGTGACATTTGGCACATTTGCTGGCTGGTTGCATAAAACACAACTTCCTTTCATCTGCTCCTTCAAAGTAAAAAGGTTTTAATAGCACATGAAAAGGTAAATAATTCTGGGGAGAAACTTCTGTAGTGGAAAAAACAGTTCAAGATCTGACATTGGGAAGCATTTTGTTGTTACATAATTTTGTTCCTGAATATGACATGAGATTGTCGTTCATAAGAACACCCAGATGTGCAGACTCCAGATGTGTGGAAAGGCAGTTTGTCAGTCCGATACTAAACAGCTTCAGTAGGCTTGGAACCCTTTGGACTTAGTGAAAACACAGTAGCGTCTGACAACTAAGAGCAGTGGCAAGAGTGCACTTGTCAAATGTTAGAAAATAAACTTACTTTCTTGCCTAACAATATTGCAAAGAAGGAGCCTAATTCCATAAGCTAAATCAAAAACACATACACTACTTTCTGTGAGACCTGTCAGTCTCTTGGTGCAACTGGCCCAAAAGTGTAAGTTTGATTCATAAGTGTGATACACTGCAACCAAATGCCCAAGACCCATGTTCAAAAAAAGCCAGGTGTCACTGTTCATGATATGACCCCACCATTAATGCTGAGGGGGAAAGCTGGTACTTTCAACCATTCTGAAAAGAAAAAGAAAGAGCTCTCTGTTCATGTCGCAACCTTTTTTCAAGGAATCAGGCACACAGCAGGCAACCTATATGCATGCACATGGATGTGAGTATCTGCATATACATCTGTATACACACCATATCATACGGGCACATGCACTCAGTCTATGAAGTCTAAGACTCATCAGTTTTGACAAACATTATAACGAAGTATCACAGTAAACTGAAACCATTATCTTTAATATTGTATCAAAGAGATGAACCATTTTTTTCCAAAATGAATGCATGTTTTCAAAAACATTATTAATTTCAGTGATGGATGATATTAGGAAAATTCAAAGGCACACAATTTAAAAGAATATTAATTGTATGTTTAATCTATCTTTCTTTGCCTTTTAAAAGTTCTCAGTGTAGTTAATTTTCAGAGATACACTTAGATTTAAAATGCTAATCAGGAAGTAAATTCCATAGCCAACAAAAGAAACCATTGTGATAGCTACTCAAAAGTTTAAATAAAGAATTACATAATCCTGTGCTTCAAATGTT
The DNA here is from genome assembly GCF_963924665.1 of Micromys minutus. Lineage (NCBI taxonomy): Eukaryota > Metazoa > Chordata > Mammalia > Rodentia > Muridae > Micromys > Micromys minutus. The sequence goes on along the minus strand of NC_137972.1, from coordinate 83,183,398 downwards.
GCATGCATGCAGGAAATACTTGAAAGTGTAGTAACTTGGATACATGATTTTCATCAGTGTTCATAGTAACATCACTTACAACAGCCAAAAATAGAAACAAAATATTCATTGACAAATTAATGGATGAACTCATGCTCATTTATCTTTAATATGTTTGTGTGTTTGTGTGTGTTATAATGTGTATATTACCTACGAAATAAAATATTTTTAGGCTTTAAAATTGAAATTCTTGTACACCATTAATCCCAATACCCAGGAGGCACTTACAGGAAGATCTTTTTGTTTTGCAGGCCAGCTTGGGTAATACCATGAGACCTGTGCTTTGGAGTATGACTGAAGTATGACTCCCAAAGTTCACATCTGCCTTCCATGGGTACATGCACATACCCATATGTGTGCCCTATATTAAGAGCAGCCATATGACACAGCTATATCACTCTCATAAATATTCCAAAAGGGATCTAGGTCAGAATATTACAGACACAGTTGCTCCTATATAAACTAATATCAGGGTCCTGAGAGCACCTCTGTCTTCATACAAGAAATTGAAATAAAACACACCATTGCAACAGAACTAGTCCATGGTTCATTAAGAGATTGTAAATTTTCAAGTACAGGAAGGTGGTTCAGTGGGTAAGGAACTTGCCAGGTAATCTCCAGAATCTACATAAGGTAAGACATGGTAAGACACATTTGCAATCCCACTGCTTATACAGTAAGATGGCATGCAGAGACAACAGAATCCGTGGAAGCTCACAGGCCAACCATCCTGCAGATACAATAGACAGCAGCAAAGAGAGCAAGGTAGCAAAGGGTGAGGAAGAAGTGGCACAGAAATAAGCTTAGTAGCGCTAGTAATCCCTGTACAAAGAGCTAGAGTTCTTGTATCATTTCACTGTATGCTTGTAACTGTATAACATAAACTTTTGCTGACTGGTTTGGCCTGCTTTTTTCTACAGATGCTCTATCTATTATAGAAAGTTCTACACACAACTTCATACATCACATTGCTCACTAGTGTCCTAAGACTCCAGGTTTTGTATTGTAATGAGCCATAGGTCACTTCTTGGAATTGTCCAATGCTGCAGTTCGTATGCAAGTGACTGACTTTAGATGACCTTGTGAAGTGGAAGAGTATAAGTTCTCTTTTCCCATTGGTTTTTTAATATACAAATTTAGTAAGAATTTGGGTAAGGTCAGTCTTCTTCCCTGTTCTTTTGTTTTGTACCCATATTTATCAGTGAAATGTTTACAATTAACAAGATGTGGAATTAGTCTAGCTATGAAAAATAGATGAATAGATAAAGAAAATTGGTAGATATACACAATGGGGCATTTTTCTACTGGAAAAAAGAATAAAATCATGTCACTGTAGGAAAATAGATAGAAATGAAGATTACTGTGTCAAGTGAAATAAATTAGAGTCAGAATGGCAAAAACAACAACAACAACAACAACAATCTGATATGTGAGTGAATTATGAAGGCATTACATTAAGAGAAATAAATAAGATACAAAAGCAATTAATGTCATAATCTCATTCATATTTATTTCCTACAGTAGTCAAGATTATAGAGAACAGACTAGAGCAGGCTAGAGAAAGGAGGTTACTAGCATGGGATGTTATTGTTTAAATAGTCCGAGGTCTCAGTATGAGATAAAGTAATATGGAAAGGCATAATAATAATGGTGGTTGTGCCCCCATGAATATATGCAACAATATTAATCCCTATACAAACACTGGTTCAAATAATAGACTTTAACTTCTGCATAATTTATTACAAGACAAAGTAAGTTTTGGGGAGTACTCTGAAATAATAAATTATATGAGCATGCAATCCCAGCATGCACATATGTAATAATTTAAGATGTTCTTAATGCATGTATAAATGCATAGGTATAAATACACATGTTATATTGTTGGTGTTCTGTATTTTTAGGCTCCATCTCTACAGAGTCAACCAACCACTGTAAAATCTTTTTAATAAATAGTTACAACTGTACTAAAAAATATTCGGGTTTTATTTCTTGTCCTTTTTTCATAAACAAGACACTGTAACAACTATTTACACAGCCTTATAAAGTGCTTAGTATTGCAAGTCATCTAAAGACACTTTCATGAACACAAAAGACATGTCACAGGGAAAGAATTTTGCAAATATAAGTAGTTATGCACAAATATGTCGTCTGAAACAAGGGAATGGAATATGGGAACATCTTGCTCCGGTTCTCCAAACCACAACTCTGACTTACAGCATTTGACAGTTACAACAGTGGAAATACCTTCACCCTGGTCAGGTTCAGGCTCACAGTAAGAAATCACTGAATAATCATCATGTAGCATGAAGTGGCTTTGAACTTATCACCAGGGAAAATGGAAACAATTAAAATAAGTGAAATTTTAAAATAAAAGATGACAGTTGACGAATGCCACCATATGTCCTCCCCTCTTAATCCGTGCTGCTTTGTCAATGAATGGAAGAAAATGCAGATTTGAATCGAAAGACATCAGAGTGGCCTTGACGTCAGTCCTTGTGAATTTCAAGACTCTAAGTCCATCATTATTGAATGCTTGTTCTCAGTCTCCTCTATAAAATGAACATTCACTAACCGTCCATCTTCGTCAGGGTTTCTGTTGCTGAGATAAATCATCATGATCAAAAGCAACTTGGGTTTATTTCATCTTACAGCTCATAGTCAGTTCACAATCCGGGAAAGTCAAGAGAGGACCTGTCGTCAGGAGCTGATGCAGAGACCATGGGGAAGTGCCATCTTCTCGTAATTTCCAGGAAAATGAAGATCAAGTGCAATCAAATATACATTTTAGAGGCATGGTAGTTTCAATGAGAAATGTCTCCCAGACCCTCAATATTTGCATGCCTGGTCCCTAGTTGGTAGCATTGTTTAGGGAAAGTTTAGGTGGTGCAGGCTTGCTGAAGAAAGTATGTCACCGGAAGTGGGGATTTAAGATAAAATTGAATAGCCCTGCCTTCTTGAAGTTTGCTCTTTCTGTTTCATGCCTGTGGATAAAGATGTGAGCGCTCAGCTTACTGATTCTGCATCTGTGTTGTTCGCACCAGTATGAACTATAACCCTCTGGAAACATAAGCTAAAATAAAGCCCTTCTTCGATAAGTTGCCAGGGTCATGATATTTTATCACAGTCACAGAAAAGTGGTTAGCAAAAAAGGGAAATTCTCATATCAGCTCTGTTCATCAGAGAAATGATTCTTGAGTTTGACTTGATGGTACTGTCAGAAAGAAAAGCATTCAAGAGCATGGACTCTAAACAGAGATCGTAACACAGAAGGCAGCACTACCTCCCACAGTTGGGGAATCCAGCCCATTTGCTCTTACTGATTTCTCTAATCACGTGTTGCACTATAATTAACTGCCTACTGCTTTTGTATAGAAAGAACTCTTCACTAAAGGCAAAGGATTAATAATATCCACAGAAGTATGTTTGCTTCTCTGACACATGCTGTTCTTAAAGCCAGCTGCTATTTTTGTATCCATCCTGTATACCAAACCTCTGCAAGAATATTCTAGAGTTACCCACTCAGTGTCTGCTGATTACTTTATAGGATGTATATTATTAATGACAGTGATTGCTTTCTGAACTCCTTCCCATGATCCATTTCCATCCATTAAGGAACTACATTATTTGCTTTAGCAAGCATGAATCATAAATGAAATATTGATTCTTTTTTTAAAAAAATACAAACTGCTTTACATTTTAAAAAATTTCTGCAAAGAGAAATTTCTAAAATCCAAGAAGAATGCATGAAATATTAGAAATTTCAGATATTCAATGAACCAAGATTGTATGCTAAGGGAGTGACTGGGTCCCTGCTTAGTTTCCTTTACAACAAATTTATTTTTGAGATCTTATCATGACATATTGTCTAAATCTATGAACACTTTACTGAATGCATTTAAGTGAATTTATGTTTTATTAAAAATAAAACACATTTTCAAAACCACAAGTCTCCTTTCTCAGTGCTTAGCAGGAAATTTAGACATTAGCTTGGAAAGGAAACTGAAGACCTTCCACTAAGGGAGTGGGTTAGTCTTTCTAAATATGGTACAGTGTCTTTCAATACTGTTAGGTCTCTGTACAGTATGAGAAGATATTGCTCTTCAATGGCAAGTGAGAATTAGATAATGAGAAAGGCATAAATGTATCTCTCTACATGAGGCAAGTGGCTCAGTCCATCACAATAGGTGGTTATTGCTTTCAGAGTTTACCCTGGTGGTCTGGCAAGGACTGTGGTTCATGCAGGAAGAAGTTTGCTCCATCTTTAAAAAATGGCATCCAGTGCCAAGAAGATGCATCACTGAGAAAGCATTAGAGTGAAATTACACTGGTCAAAAGGATGAAGTGCTTAGCTCTGCCCCCCCCTTCTGACCTCACCTTTACAGCAAGAAGAGGTCAATTGTCATAGATGTGAGAAAAGATGTTCCCTCAAGCAGATCTATGTCTTTGTGAGGATCTGCAATTTGACATATGCAGAGAAAACATGTTTTATACCGCATAAGCTCATTTACATGAGCTCAGTAAGTGAATCATGTAAATGGAAGACCCAGTAGTGTGAAATAAATCAATGTGCCCCCTGGGGCCACAACCAGAAAAAAACTCTGTGCTTTGTTCAATCATGAACATTTAAAAGCATTTTACTTTCTACATGAAAAGTAAGTTTGATATAATGAATATTGACCCACCATAGGCAATGCACTGAGGGACTTGTGCAAGGTACACCATGAGAAAATTGGAGATATATTTGCTGCTTTCAGGGTATTCTCCAGGTTAAAAATTCTGGCTGTTCTTATTTATTTCTAGTCAGTTATATCCCACTTAGAAATACCTCTGAGACTAAATGCCAAAGAGAACAGGCATCAAGATTAGCATAAAAGATGGATCTGCAAAAAATAAGAAGAAAGAAAGAAAGAAAGAAAGAAAGAAAGAAGAAGAAGAAGAAGAAGAAGAAGAAGAAGAAGAAGAAGAAGAAGAAGAAGAAGAAGAAGAAGAAGAAGAAGAAGAAGAATGGAGGTAAGTAACAAGCAAAAACTAAGTAAGGGAAAGAAAGTATAGAAAATCGAGAAGCAGGTGGGAAGACAGCTCAGCCTGTAAAGTCCTCGTCAAATGAAAACACGGGGACCTGAGATCAATCCACAAGAAGTCATGTGAAAAATCTAAATACAGTGGTACATCTCTACATTCCCAATGCTGTGGAAATAAAAAGGGAAGGATCCCTGGAACTTCTCAGCCAGCCAACCTGTCTCAAATAAATAAATAAATAAATGAGGTGGAGTAAGAGAGTCAAGATTGATCTCTGGCTTCACACACACACACACACACACACACACACACACACACACACACACAGAGGAATGAGTAGCAACACAACAAAACTACATACCTATTAGAATGGCCAGAATCCACAAGGTAGGAAACACCACAAGTTGGCCAAGGGGTGGAGAATAGAACCATCATTCATTACCAGTAAAAAGGCAGCTGGCAGAGTTGCTATGCAAGATAGTTTAGCAGCTTAGAAAAAAACTAGAACACTTTTAACATAGACTATAGCAATTAGATTTCTTCTTACTCACCATAAGAGTTAAAAATACTTCATACAACATCCACACCCTTGATATTCAAAGAGCAACAACACTTGGGGGGGGCTCCCCCAAAGAACTATTGACTATTAATGGTTTTTGGCAGATGAGGTGTCATTTACTTCAGTGATATTCCCATTGGTTAGTCATTGATGCTCCAGTAAATAACTTTCTTGCACAAAAATAAAATAACCACAAAATACTTGGAATCAAATAAGATGCCATCCAGCAAGCTTTATGTTAGTTGTGGAACATGCAGATAATCCAATATTGTTGAACACTTAACAGAAGTGAGCCAGCAAGTATTTTATGAAAAGGCATGATGTAAGTTCAAAGAGTATTACTCAGAGAAAGAAGCTATTAGAAATAGCTGCATAGTGTGTGGTTTTAATTACATAACTCTCTAGAAAAACTAAAGCCATTGAGACTGTTAAAATATCAATAGTCAACCAGAGATTATGTGGGGCCAGTGGATGAATAGAGAGAGCATAGTGGATTCTCTAGGGCAGGTAACATACACATCAATGGCAAATATGTGTTACTTTATACTTATACAAGCCATATATATATATATATATATATATATATATATATATATATATATATATATATATATATATATATATATATATATATGCCAAGAGTGATTATCAATACAAGTTCTGAACTTTACATAAAAATAATGTTGATGTACATTCATTAATTGTAGCACCAGAGCAAGAGAATGTAAAACAGAAGGTTGAGGGGATGAGAGAGCTGGGAGTATGTAGGCAGTCTCTATGCCTGTCTCTTAATTTTGTTGAGAAACTCAAACTTCTGTAAGCATATAATACTCCAGAATCATGATGGAGACTTACAAACTCTGTACATGGAATTGTCATTCAGCAGACAATCACGAGAAGAACTCTGTGGGGTGGGGCTATACTCACGGAGTTCCAAATGACAACAGGGTATGTCTCTGTCTAGCACTCATTCCTCACTATACCTACCTTACACTGGCATGTAAGCTGTTCCCCGGAGACCATATCAACAAACTCCCTGACTTGTGACATCTAGCAGAATGTAAATACTGGAAAATGCCAGTAGATCAGAGAAAAGGGAAGTGTAGAATCTAGCTGTTTGTTTCTTGGGCTCTTCTTCCAATTACAAGCAAAGTCAGATAGAACTACACGTGACAGACAATGATTTATTCAGTAATTATTGTAACAGAGAGCAAAGTGCAGTACATACTGAATTGTGTCCTAAGAAAAATCTAGAATCCTTTGAAAGGCTAAGATGGTTACCGTTTGGTTAATGGAAAAACAGCACCAAAGAACCAAATGAGGTTTAGTCCTCATGGCTTTGTGACAGCACACTCTGGTGAGGATGTGGAGCATGAGCTTCATTGTAGGTGGGAGCACAAATTTGTACAACCACTCTGAAAACCAATTTGGCGGTTTCTCAGAAAACTGGGAATATTTCTACCCCTGGATCCAGATATACCTCTCCTGGGCATATACCCAAAAGATGCCCCCTCCCTATACAACAGGGACCCTTGCTTAACTATTTTCATATCATCTTTATTCATAATAGCCAGAAACTAGAAACTGTATAGCTGTCCCTTGACTGAAGAATGAATAAAGAACATGTGGTACATCTACAATGAAATAGTATTCAGCTATTAAAACCAAAGACATAATGAAATCTGCAGGTGAATGAATGAAACTTGAGAATACCATTCTGAGTGAGGTAACACTATTCACTCACTTATGGAATTAGCCATAAAATGTTGTATAACTACAAAACAGCCCACAGCCCCTAAGAAACTGGGTAATGAGTGTGTGAATCTAACTCAGAAGGGGAAACAAAATAGTTATCAAGAAATGGATGGAGAGAGGAAACTGGGTGGGAGAGGAAGTGGGGAGGGGGTGAGGATGGGATGGGGATGGGAATCAGTTGTGGGGAGAGGGAAGCAGGAGAGAGCTGGGGTGTAATAGAAAATCAAAGGGTGCGTCTCTGGGATTAGCTGGAGACCTGGGATGTGGAATCTATGAATCTATGGGGGTGACTCTAGCTGAAAATTTTAACCAGCAGTACATATGGAGATTGAGGGGTCCACTTCCTCTAGTCTTCCAGTGAAGCAAGGGGGACCTCAACCTACTACAAAACCTTCAGCCCAAAATGCACAGGGATAAAGATGAAGCAGAGATTGAGAGAACAGCCAATCAATAATTGCCCCAACTTGAAACCCATCTCATGGGAAAGAGTCACTATTCATGATACTCTGCTATACTTCCAGATGGAAACCTAGCACAACTATCTTTTGAGAGGCTTCATCCAGCAGTAAATGGAAATAGATACAGAGACAGCCAAACATGAGGGGGGCTTGAGAGTCTTGTGAAAGGCAGACTGAACAACCAACCAAAGAGCATTCAGGGGCTGGACCTAGGTCCCCTACATATTTTTAGCAGATGTGCAGCTTGGTTTTTATGGGTCACCAAACAATTGGAGTGAGGGCTATCTTTGTTGCCTGCCATTGGATCCCCTTCCACTACCTAGACTGCCTGGTCGGACCACAGTGGGAGAGGATATGCTTAGTCCTCATGGGACTAGATATTTCAGGGTAGAGTGGTACTCAAGGGAGGTTTCCACAGTCTTAGGAGAAAGAGAGAGGGTAATGGGGGACAGACCTGTAAAAGTGGGACTGAGATGAGAGGAAGGCGGCTACAATTGGAATGTTGTGGTAAACTATTGACAAAAATATTATCTATCCATTGATCAATCCATCATCTATCAATTCATACTAGAGTCTCACTTTTGTAATAGCTACTCAGTGAATAGCTGGTAACTTTTACTCTCCATGTTCAGCTCTGGGTTGGCTGTTACCTGTCAGGACCTGAATATTTTGGTTTTGAATATCTTTCTAGGACATTGGGAGGATGGTTAGGATCTGATGCAACAGTTTGATAGAACTGGAGAATTCATCAGAGACAGCCCTCCATGACTGATCCTTGGGACCTGGTCAACCAGCACCCCACTTCCCTCATCCATGGGTGAGATTAATTTGAAGCACATATTTTCTACCATTTTACAGTTTTCCTGGGTAGGAAACTCATGTCATCTGCTGTCAGCAGTGAGGGCATGAATATTCTATTTGTCTGTGTTCTGTGGATTAGCAATTTTGGCTTACCTTAGCAGGGCATTTCTTCTGGTTACATCTGGGGTTAGTCACTTGGTTGCAGTCACTTGGAGGATCATGTGGCAGCAGGTTTCCATGGGCACCTCCAGCTGGAATAACTCACCCATGTTCTTCTCCTAGAAGAGGCTGGTATGTGCTTCTTTTCACAATGTTCTGCAAACACTTTTAGGAGGATAAGGGGTTAAATCACAAGATCTCCAACAAGCTAGTCCCAATACCACGGATATCTTAGTTTTATTGGTGCCAAGATTCACCATGACAAAGGCAACTTGTTAAAGAAAGCATTTAATTGGGGTCTTGCTAATAGTTTCAGAGTATTAGTCCATTTTTGTCATGTTGAGAACTTACATTTTGATGAAAAAGCTGAGGCAGGGTTAGCATGATTGGGTCTGGTGCGGGCTTTTGAAAGCACAAAGCTCACTCCCAGTGATACACCTCTTCCGAAGCTACACCTCTTAATCTGTCCTAAACCATCTATCAACTGAGACCCAAATATCCAAATGTATAAGCCTACAGAGTCATTCTCATTTGAACAACAACTGCCTAGAGTTCTTGGAAGCTGAAATACCTGTCATAGTCTCCTGTATTTGAATCTGGATCACATAACTGGTGACACTACTTGGGCAGGATGTAGACTCTTTAGAAGATGGAGACTTGCTGAAGAAAATGAGTCAGAAGGGGAGGTGTTAAAGCTCTACAGCCAAGTTCCACTTCCTGTTAATCATGCTTCCTAAGTGTTGATGCAATGGGACCAACTAGTTTTCTTCTGCTGTCATGCCTCTCCTTCCTGAAAGCATCTGTCTCCCATCATAATGGACTGTATTTCCATTGGACTATAAGCCAAAATAAACTTTTTCTCCCCTAAGTCAGTTTTATTAAATAAATATAAACTAAGATATTGTTACAGTTCATTGACTAGCCAGCCACACTAGCCTGGATTTAAAGTATAGAGAATGGGATTATTCTCAATACTTTGTGCTTATTTTCAATCTACTGCACTCTTTAGAGTTGTCTTTCTTCCTGATACCTCGTGGCCCTATTGGTGTTCTTAAATCCCAGATAAGCACTTGCACTAAAATCCCTGTCTTAGCATCTGACTGAACACAAATGGACACAAAATTCCCAAAGCTATGTAAATTCCAGGGTTATATTTATTTACTGCCAGGTCAGAATGGCATCACAGACTATTATATAACTTACATATCCCAAGGCATGAAAAAGATTTTTTTTTCAAAATTCATATATGGCATTTCTCCAAACTGTAAAGATGCCTCACTGCAATAAACTTGACCATTCTACAACAGACTTCTGATCATCCCTTAATTTTAATTCTAAACAAGAGGCTCACGCATCCCACACATGGCCAGGTGACTTCCTTTGACTCTTAGAAGCAGGGAAGTGGGCTGGAGAGATGGCTCAGCCATTAAAGGGTAGGCTCACAACCAAAAATATGAGAGTTCAGTTCCCAGTACCCACGGTTGTCTCTCCAGCCATCTTTTTTGTGGACCTTGAACCCTAGAATACAGACTACTAATATAGATTTTGAAAAAAGTAGGGAAGTATATGTGTGCTTGCTTGGTAAGAGAGTGCACAAAATATATAATATTCTCAGAAAATCGGGCAGCTGCGCAAAACGTTCTGAGGCAGGATTCCAGCACTCTTCTTGCCAAGGCTGATTGGGTCAGGTGTGGCAGATACTGTGCTCTTGTGAATGCTCTTAGGCAACTTGGTACCAGGGTATATTTGAAAGTGAAACAAATTAATAGTCAGACCCAGGTGCTCCTGGGAGCCCGTGCAAACACCAGTCCTCAACAGTACACGTATGTACTTCAACATACATGTGGTTTTTAGAGACAGTCACTTTCTACAAGAAATCAGGGCTGTCTAAGACATTTCTATATAAAACCCATCTAGATTAAATATATGTTTTGTTTTATAATGCCACAAACCCCATGGTTGTGAAATTAACTATATCCCACAGTATCAAACTGTAGCAAACATTGGCAGATGAACTGAGGTTTGTTTTCTATACAATGGCAATGATCACCCACACTCGGCTCCTTCCCCATTCTCCGTCATCGTAAATTCGTGTTGATTTTACAAGTAATTATGGACTTCTCTGACACATTGTATAGCTTATTCTCTGTGTTAGTCTAATCAGTAGGACAAAATATGGGTTACCAAGTGTTGGAACAAGAGTCACACCTTAAATATTTGTGTCTCCTTTGACAACCTAGTCCACACTTTTTATGTCTCTCTTCAGAAATAAACACAGTTCAGCAAATTGTTGCACAGACTCCCAGATTATATTACATTTGTATTATCTGTATCTGTGTTGAAACACACGTGATTTGTCCTTGTTTTTATACAAAGGGCATCATATTGAAGGTTTGTATACTTCAATTGCTTTTTTACATTCCTAATGAACATGAGGTGTAGAGATGCTGCCGGTGTAGAACACACAGAAATGCAGCCTCACGTTTAATGCCTGTGAAAATATCAGCCATATGATTGTACCTTTGTTTAACCTCTCCATGAAGTGTTGTCTAGATTTCCACCATCCTTAACTATGCAAAATTACTAATTTTGTATTTACACTCCTGTGCATATATTCAAATACTTTTATAGATTAAACTCTGACTGATAAAATTATTTAATAGAATGACATAGAGACCAAACTCTTTAAAAGAGTTTCTAATAACATCCTCTCACGGTCTTTGGGTTGTACTAATTTAAAATGTGTATATGGAACATCTAACAATCTTTTCTTTTTCTTTTTTCTTTTTTTTCTTTTTTTTTCTTTTTTTCTTTTTTCTTTTTTCTTTTTTCTTTTTTTTTTTTTTTTTTGCACTCCACAGCACATCTTCACCTAAAGTGAGGGATACAGATAGAAATGCCCAGAACTAAGTGCCACCTTTGCAGTAGGACCCATGACACATGTCATCAGCTTCAGGACCAGGCAATGGCACATACTGGGTTGAAGCTGAAAAACATTATGCCTATTATACAGTAGGGAAGCATCTGGTCAAACCGTTTCCCTAGTAACCTGGAAAGCAGATGATATAGCAAGCAAACTGATGGCTTTACACAAAGATAAAAACAAGCAGGTGCTAATAGCAAATCTTAGTTGCTACCAGCTACGTACAAGGCACCAGAATAAAGAGGTACATTCATAAAAGAGGTGCCAGCTTGCAGAAGTAAAAAAAAAAAAAACAGGACTCTAGGAATTGTAGAAATATAAACTGAGAGGTGCATCTGGTACCCATTGCTAATCTTTTGAATAACAAAAGGCTAATTAATATTAAGCTTTTTTCAGTAGCAATGAACATTCTTAGCACCCTTCCATGTGCTGCTGGAAAGATCCAACCTCATTTAGGCAGCATTGCTATTAGAATGCTAAAACTACCAGACAAAACCTGATTGATGGATATTTAACGAAACAGGTGACCTGTACTCTGAAAAATCTCCAAACCCTGGAAGACAAAGATACGTAGTTAAATGCAGTCTGTAATCCCTGGTTAGAATAATAAATGGTACTGTTGGAAAAACTGAACAAATATGGGTATGAGTTATATAACAGGTCAGATTGCTATAGATAAGTTGCATTGTTGAAACTGGGTTGTTCTAATTTGGTTATAGGGGAGTGTCTTCTTTCCATATGTCTAAGATTTAACATCACTCTGCCTTACTCTTGAGTCATTTAGCAATAATACCCACATGTTTGGGAGAATGTGTCTGAAGCAAACCAGAAAGAAGTAAAAGAATATAAAAGAGAAAGGATATTTCTGTACGAAAATGCTAAAACATTATGAAGAAGGACAAGACAGAGGATCCTGTTATCAAATTTCATTTATCCTCATTTTTTTTTTAAAGAGGAGGATCTTCCAAGTTGGATTTTAGAATAAAGTCATGATATTTTACACCTGATAACTTTGAGGTTAAAACCTATAAATGAGGTACATTCTGATGAATAGAGCAGGTTGGGCATAAAGACTTTCTGAGGTAAAGCTATAAACATGGTTCTCTCACAGAGGTCCACTGGGCTGCAGAGATACATGCCTCAAAAATAACATGGAGCGCCATTCTTTGCAGTGGCCAACAACAAGCAGATAAAAAGGTAAAAGCTAACGTTTTGTGTGCCATGTCTCTGGACCATGAAGCCTTAACTAAAAGGCTTTGAATGAGAAAGACTGAATAAACTCTTCCCTCACAGACTATGAACAGGAAGCACGCTTGAGAAAGATGCTTCGCTTCCAGGGAGGTGTAGTGATTTGAACAGGTTTGTCCCACATTGACTCATGTGTTTCAATATGCTCGGCCCAGGGAGTGGCACTTTTAGGAGCTGTGGCCTTGTTAGAGAAAGTGCATCACTTTGGAGTTGGGCTTTGAGACCCTCCTCTCAGCTTTCCGGAAGCCAGTCTTCTCCTGTTTGCCTTAGGAACAAGATGTAGAACTCTCAGCTCCTCCATTACCATGCCTGCCTAGATGCTGCCATGCTTCCCTCTATGATGATAATAGAGTGAACCTCAGAACTTGTTAGCCACCCCCAATTAGATGTTGTCATTTATAAGAGTTGCCTTGGTCATGGTGGGTGTCTATTTACAACAATGAAACTCTAACTAAGACAGGAGGTCATATTTTTGCTTCGTTGTTTGGCTTTCTTCTTTTGCTTGCTGTCTTTTTTTTTTTTTTTTTTTTTTTTTTTTTTTTTTTTTTACTTTGATAGAATCTCTATTCTCATACAGGTTGTCATCAAAACTATGACAATCTTTGTTTAGCTTCCCACATACTAAGATGATAAGCGTGCATCATGATGCCTAGCCAGGTGGATAGCCTTTAATAATGTCTTCAAAGGAGTTGGAGAAGAATTTTGAGAAAGCAAGAACCTTCCAGAAGTCAGAGAAGAGGCTTCGATAACTATAAACTTAGAAGAAAGAAGGACGATTTTCCAGCCCCAAATAAGAGAGTTTCTTAGCTATGTTTACTATAATCTCAGATTTACTGTGGTACTGCTATGAGTCAAACTCTTCCTGAATGCAGATATTTGTGGTGCGCTTTGAATTCTCAGAACTCCAGATGGCTAGGAAATGTGAGAGAGAAAAGATGCAGCAGAAGGCCCTGAACTTTGAGCTCAATGCTGTAGCTGTGTGAAGTCTGGCAGTTTCTTCTGGGGGAGGGAGGATGAACGGGTAGCCTGGGAGAGGCTTTGGGAATATCTGCAGATTCTCTTTTTGGGCAAGCTGGACTTCGTTTGAACTCCTAGGGCACACAAAATGTGGGTATAGGGAATACCAGCTTCTTTTAAATAGAATATTTAACCCCCTCATGATAACATTGTCCATGGTGAAAAGTTTTCTTACTGGAGGAATTAAACTGATATGAGAGGCTTCCCCTCACCAGTAGATCATGACAGAGCTGCAAAGTGAGAAAGAAATAGACTGAAGGTTTTCAGACAGAAAGTTTGGATGCTAAATGAAAGGTCATTTAGCATTATAGAGTGACTTAGGACCATACTAAGAAAGGGTAGTAAAGTATTGTCACCAAATTAGAAATCTTATATATTGAGATGGATTTTAGACTTCATTAATTATTCATAGTGTGTTATTCATAAGGGTGGCTGTCTAAAGTAAAAGTAAAATAAATAACAGCTAGCTCATTTGGGTTGAAAAAATAAAATCAGAAATAAAATGTTCACTTAAAAATAAAAACAAAGTCGGGGAGAATCATAAAATCAAGGATGAAAACCAGCAAAATAGAAGAAACAGTAAACACATCAAAATAAAAGAGCAATGATAAATGCAAATGGGCTAAACTAATTTAAAAGGCAAAGATAGGTTGGAATGAATACAATAAAATTTGACTATGAAATGTTTGCCAACCGTATACCCCAAAGAGACAGATTCAGCTAATGTAGAAATAAAAGAATAAAAATGGTTTGCCAGATCTTAATAAACCAAAAGAGAGCAGACATAATTTCCCAGACATGTCAATGTTAATCAGACAGCATAGATTTTACACAAGAAAGATTCCCTACCCAGTAATAAAATTTTAGCCCACAGGAAGATAGTTCTCAATATGGGTGTACCAGGGAACATAGTTTTGGAAAGGAAAAGCAAAGCCTGTGATGCTTTAGGAGAACATGGCCGATTCTCCATGTTAATGACAACAGAAACACGTCTTCTTTTCTTACTAACAGAAAATTTGAAGACATGTAAGAATTTCAAGTATATTTTTGTTAATCAATGAGGACCTCTATAAATGTTGATAATATTTGGGACTACAAAGAATGTTTTGACAAAAAACGCACAGCTGTTTCTGTCTACACCTGTTGGATCCTCACCTGATACAATGCATTTTAGAAGTCAGAGCAGATAATGAAACATATCTCCATAATATTTGTAAAATTTAAAACATTCATCCTAAGAACTCTTTGGTTAAAAATGAGAAGGAAACAGAAAGGAGAAAATTAAAGAACCAAATGTTAACTTTAAAATCTATAAAGAGCCAGGTTTAGTAGTACAGGCCTTTAATCTCAGCACTTGGGGGCAGAGACTGGCAGATCTCTATCAGTTTGAGGCCAACTTGGCCTAAAGATTGAGTTCCAGGACAGCCAGAGTTAAAGAGGAAAAAACACACTGGAAAAAACCAACAAACAACTAGTCAACCAGCCAGCCAAACAAACAAGCAAACAACATAGCAAGAGAAGAATGAACTTCCTCTAAGCCCTCTCTCCAGCATAAGAGACTTTTGACTGTCTAGCACTAAATGGGAGGTACATTTTACACCCCTGCTCCTAAGAAGCAAGGATCTTTCCACAAGATGGCAAAAGACTATAAGATCCAGAGGTGGTGAATAACTCCAAGGAAAAGACGCTTTTCAGACACAAGGTAGGTACATCTGAAGTAACTGGGACAGCAGATAAAAGCCCTGTGTGCAAGTTTAAACAAGAGGAAACCTCAGCTTGGAGTATGACAGGGGTCAGGGGGTACATAACATAAAATTCACTTCTAGCTGAGAAGCAGTTGGCATTGGGTAGATGCTGGCAGGAGGGGAGTTTTCTTTAATGATGAGGCAGACATTCAGTGGGTGGACCACAGTACAGACAAGGCTCCACTCCCAAGAGCAGTGGCAGGAGCTGGAGGAGGAAATAAAATGTAATTAAGCTACATCTCAAAGAATACATAAAAATACCACTAAAACACACTATATCTGCATAGAAGTCATAAAGAATAACATGTATGTAAACATTATAGCAAATTTTCAAACCAAAACATTATTACTTTTCAATAAGAAGAAAAAATAAAAATTAAGGAAACATAAAGGCAAGACAGGTGGATATATATATATATATATATATATATATATATATATATATATATATATAATATGAATTAAATTAAATATCAGCATCAAAGCTGAAAATAGATTATTTAGAAATCTAATAAATTTGATAGAAGTCTGGGGAGAGGGTAAAACAGTCTCAATAGAGAATATTAATAATAAATAGTTATGTTCAAAGTTGAGAAGATGAAATTTATGCTAGTAAATTTGAAACCTGGATTACATATTTGGTGGGAAGCCACAGGAAGGCTGGAGCCTCCCACCTCTTCACAAACAGCAAATGGGTAGTCAGCTCAGCACAGAATCTCCACTTAAGGTGGCTATAAATAAGCCCCAACTTCATCAGAAAAAAATCATCCCAAGCTTTCACAAATGATTCTAGAATGTTGACAGGGAATAGTCCTAATTCATTCCATGAAGTCTGTGTGAATATAATCATGGTATCTCAAGCCTATGGTCTCAGCACTCAAAGAGCTGAGGCAGGAGATTGCTGTGGACACATGCTTAGCCTATTTGAGTGAGAGAGCTTGTCTCAAAGCAACAACAAAACAAAGTCGTGTATAACCAGCAACACGAGGTTTTGTAATAATGTAGATGGTTTCAAGTCGGTGAAGTTGTAACACAAATGCAGCCTGATAGCATAGTTGAAAGACACCCAGTGTTCTACTCCCCCTGAAGTAATAATCACCAGTAACCAGTAACACTCATCATGGTACCAGATAAAGACAGACTGTAAGGGTCTAACGGGGGGGGGGGGGGAGGCAAGAACTCTAAGAGGATCATCAGTCTACCTAACAGAATCTTCAAAGTGGGACAACAGGCTTCAACAGGCAGTGCACAGCATCTTGGGAAGGCTTATTAGTGAAACCCCAACTAGATTCTTGCCACATCTAATATCAGCATAAAGATAATTCGAGAAAGATACAAAAGGCAATCAGCCAAAACCCAGGCCAAGTTACTAATGACACTGTGAAGTATGTATTGAGGAATGAACATTAAGTCCTTCTTCACAGACTTACAGGGTAGATAGGAGTGAGGTCTAGAGATGACCTAACATGCAAAACCCATGGATTGTTGCTGCTGGTGAGCATGAGGCAGTGGGACCACAAAGATCATTGTAATGCGTGCAGGCATGTATGGAAGCAAGGCGCCATGGTCACAAGTAAAATGGTTACAAACCAGGGCACATTATTCAAGGAGAAATAGGATCACCTCAGCAAATGCCAAAAATGGCTGCTACTGTTCTCAGCTTACTAAACACAGGGAATGCTCTGGACCTTGCAGAGAGAGGGGCTCTGTGGAAAAAAATAATAAAGGTACATGCAAATATTGTATTTAATAAAAATTGTTGATGTGCTACTCCATCATGAACAATGAAAAATATATTTAAAGTAAGAAATGTTAAAACACACCTAATTTTATAGAAATCAACACTAAACACTTTTACATGCATATATATGTACAGATAGATTGATAGATATGGATGGATGGGTGGGTGAAAGGGTGGGTGGGCAGATGGATAGATGGATGGATGAATAGATAGATAGATAGATAGATAGATAGATAGATAGATAGATTGATAGATAGATAGATGATTGATAGATAGATATGTAAATAAATAGATAGATTCAGATTTATACGTATATACTATGCTGTAGGATAAAATATTGTTGCATTTTTGTTGACTTTGACTACAGAGAACCATATCTTAGCCCTCAACACTTCCAGGGAGGACAATGACAGACGTAATAATTGCATTCACTGTCAGTGACCCTCATACACTTATATTTCAGAGACAGCAGATCCTAATACTATACAATCACAATTATCTAATTCTTCACTAGCTACAAAACCACGTTTTCACAATTCCAAGTAAGATATGAAATAAATGTATAATTCTAAGTACAGTTCTAGATGCCTGTATTATAACTCTGTTTAGTGTCATGTCATATGCAAATTCCATTTATAGCATTTACGATACACTGTCACATGAATTTGTTTGTGTCATTGTGAACAAGCAGGAGCTAGTACTTTTCATAATACCATATGTGATGGGTAATTATGTAAATTGTGGATGTTAACTAATATGCAAACTCCTATCAATATAGTATGTTTTTATGTACAGCCTGTTATAATTACTGACATAGCAATGTTCTTAAAATACTAAACAAACACTCATGTACTTATGGTGTAGTAGGCTGAGAGTACTGCCGGATTTGTGTTCTAAAAAGCCAGATAAATTTACATAACTTGGTGTAGATAAAGAAAACCTTATAGAATCTGGAGCAGACTCAGACAGAAAAGCTTCTGCATTAAAGTCATGAACATATTTCATAGTCTTATCACAATGCAACCAACTTTGTATTACCCATTTTGCAACTATGTTTTTTGTAGATATATTTAGATCAGATAGAGTGACAGATGATAGATAGATAGATAGATAGGTTGATAGATAAATAGATAGATAGATAGATAGATAGATAGATAGATAGATAGATAGATAGATAGATAGATAGATAGACAGACAGATAGTTGACAAATGTATCAACTACTTTTCTGTTAACTAAACACCATGACAAAAGTAACTCATAAAGAAGGAGTTTTTGTTGTTGGTTTGTTGTTTTGCTTGTTTGTTTGACTTGTGGTATCAGAGGAATGAGAGTCCATCATGATGGGAAGTTGTGCTGGCAGGAACAAGAAGCTGAGAGATGATGTAGTTTTTACAATTCCAAAGCAGAGAAACTGGAAGTAGGGAGAGGTTATATAAGCTCAAAGCCTGCCTAGGGGATATACTTACTCCCACAAGGCTTGAACCTCCTCAACATCCCCAAACAAAATCTCAACAGAAAACCATACCTGTCCAACTGCCTGAACTCATAGGGACATTTCTTATTCAAACCACAGGGCACTGTCACTGTATAATTATGTGTGTTGATTTGTTTATTCAGTTTCATATATCACACATTACACATATATTTACAAACCACTAGTGAGGTGTTGTGCTGCCTAGCTTTATGTCTACTTGAAACAATTGGAAGAGGGAAACTCAGTTGAGACAATGCCCTCAATACCCTCTGGTGTGTTTTGATAGGCAGCTGAAGTGGGAAGGACAACTTCTCCTGGGCTGCTGGTTCTGGGAACTATAAGAAAGCCACCAAGGCAAACCATGAGAAGCAAGTCAATTATCAGTGCTCCTCCGTGTCTTTTGTATCATCTTCTGTCTCAAGGCTTCTGCCTTGAGTTGCTGCCCTTCCTTGCTTCTATGACGAATTGCTACGTGGAAGTGAAATAAACCTTTTCTTCTCCGTGGTGTTGGTCATGGTGTTTTATTTTAGCAATATAATCCTTAAGACAAGAATAGAAACGCATCTTACATAATTGAATGATGTAAACCGCAGATATAATTATACTATTACATACATAAATTCATCTCGTAAAATATCCTCAATTATAATTTTAGAATTTGAATCAAAATCCTACTTAGGTACAGATCTTTAAAATCCAGTTAATAATCCTATATAGTCACAAAATCTATGCTATATAGATTGAAATCTTTTATATAGGCATGCAGAAAAGTGGATCATAGTCCAGATTTGTAGCCAGGTTTATAATGCTAATCCTGTTGAACTCTAAGCCTAACCTTGCGTAGACATGACCCTTTACCTTGACTGCTGACTACATCCACACAGACAACCCTGACCAGTCTCTTCTCATTGCCATCTCTGGCTCCAATCTTGTGTCATCTACGTGCAGAGAGTGCATAAAAATCACACCCTTTACATGTTTGCATGTTTAACACATCAATACCTTTTTGTTTCAAACATAGAGATAATAGATATCTAGTAAACATATATTTATGTCTACTCATAAGTATAGCCATGTTTTTAACCATACAAGCATATATGTACATGTCCCCGGATTTAAACACAGACATATATATCTAATACTATGCTAGTACTATTTATTACTATAAATTACTATAACTGTTCTTCACTTTTATATTTGCTTAGTTTTAAACATAAACACAGTTTAATGCATGCACGGAAATTTGTTCACATATACAAACATGTTCAGTTTATCTTGTTGAGGTAGGATTTTCTTTTACAGTAACTGAATCCATTATATGTTCCCATTCTTTTCATATATAAAAATACCTCGTATTTTACTTTTCAAACAAAGAAGTCACAGGAGTCATCTAGCTCAGTTCCTGGGTGGAGAGTACATTTCTTTCTCATTGCTGTGACTATTAAAGGTGTTATACTAAATCTGTCTGTATGTCAAGTCTTATATATAGTGGCTCTTGTTTCTAGAGAACATTGTCCCAGGAGTGAATTTGGGCGTCAAAAGCCATTCATTATTTTAGTGCACATTGTCAGAATGCTTTCAAAAAAGAGAGTTTACCTTAGCACCAAAGGTATATGAGTCTTCATCCCAGACTTTGCAACACAAGTTTCAGGCTTTGGGATTTATATTTATTCAGTTTGAATTGCCACATCATCAGCATCATCATCATCGACACTGGAGATTAAACTCAGAATGTGTTTTGAATGTACATTTAATGAATGAGCTACGTTCATAGCCTATTTTATGATTCAACTTTTATTTATCTAATTATTGCTGACCTAAGCCTTACTAATATCTTTAGACATTTGGAACGCTTGCATCATAAACTGAAGAAATGTTTATATTACCTCACTCTTGCTGTATAGTGATTTTTGTGTGTCTTATGTTTCCTAATTAAGATTATGTCAGTATTCACAGTATTAACTGTTAAATTTACAAGTATGGGTATGACAAAAGAAACCATCAGCAGTGCAAAGTAGCAGCCGAAAGTATGAAAAAAAAAATTTTAACTAGCTATGCATTGGGCAGGGCATTCATATCCAGGGTATAAAAACATCTGCAAAAAATTGCCAAAAGAAAGAATACAACCAAAAAGGAGCTACTAAGTTGGATAGACAGTTTTCACAAGAAAAAACACAAATTCCTGAAATATGTTGAATCTCTTTACCCACGAGGGAAATGCAGTAACACTTTCAGATTCTGTCTCACCTAGTGAGAATGAACATCACAACGAATCAGATGATGCTTCCTTTGGAGGAAGAGGTCCTAAGGGAGTGGAGAAGGAAGAGAGGGTAAGGGAATGTACTGGAAAGAAGGGCGGAAGAGAGAAAGGACTATCATGGGGGTGGAGCAGGGAGAATATCAGTAAGAAGGGAGGGTAAAGGAAGATATCAGAAGGGAATGAATATGTACAAAATATAACATACTGTGTTATGAAACTATGCAGATAAATGTATGTCAACTTAAAAAAGAAAAACAAAAAGGCCAAATTCACCGCTTATTTTCCAGGATTAATGCTCTCTTTTCCTATTTCAGTCCATTGGTTACAACTTTTTACAAAGGAGTGATGGCTAAGTACTAATATTTTTCCCAGTACTGTCAGTTGAAGCCCAGGACCTCACACATCCTAGGCAAGCATTCTATTATTGAGCTATAACCGAAGTCCTTTTAAAAATTCTGAAGCAGAGTTTCCCTAATATGTTTGAATAGGTTTGAGCCCAGGGACCTTCTGCTTCAGCCTCCTAGGCAGCTGAGATTGCAAGTGTGCACCAAGCACTCATTTAACTAGCTAATCAACTAGCTAACTAACTAATTAACTAAATAACTAATTGCACAAGTGTGCGATACAGTCATGAGTGTACACAGGTACACATGCTCATGTGCACACGAAGAAGCCGGAAGAGGACAAAGGATGTTCTGCTGCTTCAGCACTTCCAGCCTTTCTCATTTTTCCTCTTGAGCAGGCTCTTTCCTGCAGCCAGCAAGCCCCAGAGACCTTCCTGTCTCTGCTCACACTCAGTTCCTCAAGCTTGCACAGCGAGTACTCTCACCTGATGGCCCATCTCCTCGGCCCCGATTTCTTAACTACCAATGTGAATTGTTAATGATTTATAAAAGATATGACATTAGCTTAGTGTAGAATCATTGCTTTAAATACTTTAAAAAGGCTTTTCCTACTATGGCTCTTTAACTTAAAATTTTATTGTTGGAAGCTAAGGAGATGGCTCACTGAATAAAAGTACTTTCTGTACAAGGGAGATAAGCCTAATTCAAATCCCCAGATAACGCATAAAAGGCAGATGTTGTAGCATAAGTCACTGTAATACCACCATACCCCTAGAAGATGGTGGGAGACAGAGACAGAGGAATCTCCAGAATTTTGAGGGCCAGCAGGCCTGGTTCATACATTGCTAAGGAGACTCTGCCTCTAAAGTGAAAAACAGAAGATGGACCACTGAATATCATCTTCTGACTTCGACGCATGCGCTGTGGCATATACCTCCCCTCTCACACACACAGAAAAGAACATACACACTGATCTAACTCACACATTCATTATGTAGGAATTTCCTCCAGTATAAAACCTTCTGTCTTATAAGAAAGGTTTTTTATGATGTGAGGTGTTTTCTGCAAGAGAAATTATTAAGCTCAAAAACGAAACAACTCAAAACTACAGGAAGTTCTTTTTTTTTTTAATTAAACAACCTTATTTTAAAAACAGAGATAAATGTACAGATTTTTAAAGCATTTTTGCACAAAACTATATGAATGTATTTTGGTCAGTACTTGATTTTTTTAAAAGTTTAATAGTATTCATTGAAATCTTACTAGTTACAATGAGCATGAAGTACATATAAAACAAAACATAACATGGCACTAGTCAAAGTTTTTTTGGTGTGTAAAGATTAAACATAATAACATACCAAGGATTGCCACGAGGTTGCATTCTTAGCTCTTGAATTATTAATGATTTAAGGTCTAGGTTACCACACTCTGAGTGAGAGGGTGCTATACACTTTTTTTTTTGGATGGAGGCTTCCACATTTTGGCTTTCCTTCTTTTTTGGGCTTCACATGGTCTGAGAGTTGTTTCTTGGGTATTTGGAGCTTTTGGGGGCTAGTATCCAATTATCAGTGACTGCATATCATGTTTGTTCTTTTGTGACTGGGTTACCTCACTCAGGATGATATTTTCTAGATACATCCATTTTCCTAGGAATTTCATAAAGTCATTGCTTCTAATAGCTGAGTAGTACTCCATCATGTAAATATACCACAATTTCTGTATCCATTCATCTACTGAAGGACATCTGGATTCTTTCTAGCTTCTGGCTATTATAAATAAGGCTGCTATGAACATGGTGGAGCATGTGTCCTTATTATATGTTGGAACATTTTGGGGGTATATACCCAGAAGTGGAATAACTGGGTCTTCAGGTAGTACTATGTCCAATTTTCTGAGGAACCGCCAGACTGATTTCCAGAGTGCTTGTACCAGCTTACAGTGGAGAAGTGTTCCTCTTTCTCTGCATCCTGGTCAGCATCTGCTGTCACTTGAGTTTTTAATCTTATCCATTCTAATTGATGTGAGGTGGAATCTGAGGGTTCTTTTAATTTGCATTTCCCTGAAGACTAGGGATGTAGAGCATTTTCTTAGGAGCTTCTCAGCCATTTGATATTCCTCAGTTGAGAATTTTTGTTTGGCTCTGTACTCCACTTTTTAATAGGATTGTTTGATCCTCTGGAGTCTAACTTCTTGAGTTCTTTGTATATATTGGATATTAGATCTCTATTAGATGTGGAATTGGTAAAGATCCTTTCCTAGTCTGTTGGCTGCTGTTTTGTTTTCATGACAGTGTCCTTAGCCTTACAGAAACGTTGCAACCTCATTAAGTCCCATTTCTCGATCTTTGACCTTAGAGCAGAAGCCAT
Source organism: Micromys minutus (assembly GCF_963924665.1). Classification (NCBI taxonomy): domain Eukaryota; kingdom Metazoa; phylum Chordata; class Mammalia; order Rodentia; family Muridae; genus Micromys; species Micromys minutus. The sequence continues at coordinate 83,159,489 of NC_137972.1, read as the reverse complement.
TGGTGTTCTGTTCAGGAAATGTTCCTCTGTGCCTATGTGTTCTAAGCTGTTCCCCAATTTCTCTTCTAATAGCTTCAGTGTACTTGGTTTTCTGTGGAGATATTTGATCCATTTGAACTTGAACTTTGTACAAGGAGATAAGAAAGGGTCTATTTTCATTCTTCTGCATGCTGACTGCCAGTTGAATGAACTCAATTTCTTAAAGAGACCGTCTTTTTTTTTTTTAATTGAATGTTTTTTGGCTCCTTTGTTAAAGTTCGGTGTAATTGTGATAGATCTGCCTTTATGTTACATGTCTTTTTTCCCCTGCTGCTTTTAGTATTCTTTCTTTGTTTTGAACATTTGATGCTTTGACCATTATGTGTCGGGAAGAATTTGTTTTCTGGTCCAATCTATTTAGAGGTCTGTAGGCATCTTATAGGTTCATGATCATCTCGTTCTTAAGCTTAGAGAAATTTTCTATGATTTTGTTGAAGATATTTACTGTGCCTCTTAGTTGATATTCTTCTCCTTCTTCTATTCTTATTATCCTTAGGTTTGGTCTTCTCATTGTGTCCTGGACCTCCTGGACATTTTGGGTTAGAAGCTTTTTGGGTTGTGCATCTTCTCTGACTGTTTTGTCTATGTTTTCTATGTTGTCTTCCTGAGATTCTCTCTTCCATCTCTTGTAGTCTGTTGGTGATGCTTATATCTATGACTTCTGATTTCTTTCTTAGGTTTTCTATCTCCAAGGTTGTCTCTTTTTGTGATTTCTTTATTGTTTCTATTTCCATTTTCAATTCTTCACCTGCTTGGTTTTGTTTTCTTATAGTTCTTTGAGTGATTTCTCCTGGTTCTCCTGTAATTGTTTAAGGGAATTATTCATGTGATTCTCAAAGATATTCAAAATCATCATGAAGTATGATTTTAAGTCTAAATCTCATTTTCTGGAGTGTTGGGAAATCCACTACTTGTGGTGGAGAACTGGGTTCTGATGTTTCCAGGTTGTCTTGGTTTCCATTGCTTGGGTTCTTGTGCTTTCCTCTTGGCATCTTGCTGTCAGTAACTGTGGTGATCTTTTTGTTTCTGACTTGTGCTTGTCTCTCCTGTGGATCTGAAGGCCCATGGGCTCAGGGGATAGATTGCTAAGGGTGTTCAGGTCTTTTTGGGCAAGCAGTGAGTTCTGATGGCAATGACTCAGTTCTGCCTTCCTGGACTCAGATGTGAGAGCTCGTGGGAGGCTGTTCTGGGAGCTCAGCCTTCTGCCCACAGGTCTTAAGTCCTAATGGTAGAAACTCGGCTCTTTCTCTAGGCCAAAAAGGACACTTTTCCAGAGATCACCACATTCCCTGCACTCTGAGAATTCCCTGTGGTCCCTTGCTGGACACTCGGTGGGCCTATGTGTCAAGCTCACCCTTGGTCAAAGTGAAAAAATACCTGTGCAGCTGATCTGGGTGCTCAGCCTTCCCTGGGCAGATCCCAAGTCCTGATGACAAGAGACCTGGCCCTCTCTGTGGCCTGGAAAGGACACTTTTCCAGAGAACACATGCTCTCTGTACTCCAAGAACTCCCAGTGTGATCTCCCCAGGCCTATGCCTTAAGCTCACCTCTGGTTCGGGTAGAAAAGTGCCTGTGCAGCTAATCTGGGAGCTCAGCCTTTTCTGTATAGATCCCAAGTTCTGATGACAGACCTGGCCCTCACTTAGAGGAAATTCTTGAGACTGGCCAGATACAATAGGTGTCTCCCTCTTCAGTGCATGTAGGTGGTTAAGGACTGCTGAGAGACATTCTTAGATAAACCAAACTGCTCAACAAAAGCAGAGACTAGCTAAAATGACTGAAAAGGCTCAGCTGAGCTACCTGCAAAGACCATTCTGCAGCCTACTTAGCTGCCTACAGATTATTCAATGTATTCCAGGTTCTCAGTTTAAATGAGATGTCATGCATGCTAGAATGGGCTTTGGGTAATAGCTATCTTTGAGTAATTTCTGCTTCTATAGGTAACTTCTTATCCATACTCCTGTAAGAAACTTCAATGGTTTGTCAAGTTGAAGTTTGGTGATTTCTATACTTTTGTCTGCCATTGAGTCTTTATTTGGGGTGAGTGAATAGTTACTCATGTCTCCCCAGAGATAGTGTCACACACCAATACATACACATTTATTGGGGAGGTAAAGAAATTTAGTGGAGTGCTGTATTTTGTAAATGCTTTCTCAGAATCAAATGAGATGATCATGTGGTTTATTTTTTCCCCTTTGAGTTTGTTTATATAGTGGATTGTGTTGATGGATTTTCTTATATTGAACCATCCTTGTTTCCCTGTAATGTCTACTTGGTGATGGTGAATGATCATTTTGATGAGTTCTTGGCTTTGGTTTGTGAGAATTTTATTAAGTATTTTTGCATCAATATTCATGGGGAAAATTGGTCTGAGTTTCTCTTTATTTGTTGGGTCTTTTGTGGTTTAGAGATCAGCATAACACTGGCTTTGTAGAACCAGTGAAGTAATGTTCCTTCTGTTTCTATTTTATTGAATAGTTTGAAAAGTATTAGTATTAGGTCTTCTTTGAAGGTCTGATAGAATTCTGCACTAAAACCATGGGGTCCTGGGCTTTTTTTCATTGGTATACTTTAATGATTGCTTTTATTTCTGTGAATATGGGGACTGCAATGTAGGAGTTAGGGAAAGGACTGAAAAAGATAAAAGGGTTTGCAGCCCCATAGAAAGAACAACATTATCAACCAATCAGATGCCCCAAAGCTCCCAGGGACTAAACCACCAACCAATGAGTATACATGTAAGGACCTATGGCTCTAGCTGCTTATGTAGAGAGGATTGCCTTATTGGGCATCAGTGGAAGGGAAAGCCCTTGGTCATATGGAGACTTGATGTCCCAGTGTAGGGGAATGCTAGGGTGGTGAGGCAGTAGTGGGTGGGTGGGTAAGGGAGCACCCTCATAGAAGCAGGGGAGGAGGGATGAGATAGGGGATTTGTGAAGGGGAAACTGGGAAGGGGGATAACATTTGAAATGTAAATAAAATAACCAATAAAGAGAGAATTGCAGAAAATTTGTCATATGTTAAGAAAGAGGTATACATACAGGTCCAGGATTTCAAAAGTTCAAAGGTCCAAGCAAGTAAGAGCCTCTCCAAATTGTAGATTAACTGAGCATGGTGGTACAGAACTGAAATCTCATCATGCAGAGGCATGAGTTGGACAAATTTAAATGCCAGGCCAGTTTGGGCTACATAGCAAGACATTGTCTAAAAAAATAGATAAATAAACAAACAAAATGGTATCACCTAAATGAAAAGGCAACTACAAAAGATACTGTCCAATTTATTAGTAAGGCAAATACATAAATGTGGTACAGGGTTTTATGTCAACTTCACACACCTAAAGTCATATGAGAGAAGAAGCCTTGATGAACAAAATGTCTCCATAAAACCAGGCTGTAAGTAAGCCTGTAAAACTTTTCTTAATTACTGATTGATAAAGGAGGGCTCAGCTCATTGTAGGTGGTACCATCCCTAGGATGGTCGTCTTGGGTTCTAAAAATCAGGCTGAGCAAGCCATCAGGAGTAAGCAGTAAGCAGCACTCCCCCATGGCTTCTGAATTAGCTCATGCCTCCAGGTTCCTGCCCTGCTTTGGTTCCTGCCCTCAATGATAATGAGATACTATATAGAACTGTGAATGGAATAAACCCTTTCTCTCCTCACCCAAAAGAAATAAGTCTAGTGGATTCTGTTCCACATACTTTATGCTGTTTAGTTAATGTTTTACTATAAGACTTGTCACAGCTGTTAAGAATTGTAAAGATGTGTTTCCTGTTCCATCATCCTCATAGCCTACACCCAAACTTTTTTGTCATGTTGCATTTTTGACAAACTACAAGACTCTATTTGAAAATATTTTATTTGAAATTATGCAGCTGTAGTTACATTTAGTGAGCATGGTGTACAGGTCACTCTCTTTAGTCAGCTATGCTAAAAAGTCTTCACTTTGTGCTGAAAGACTCTCAGCTTAATGAATAAACGATTTTGAAGTTTCTCCATATTGGTTTGCAGCCAATTTGTCACCATATTGGTTTAGAGCAGTGGTTTTCAACATCCCTAATGCTGTAACTCTTTAATATAATTCCTCATGTTGCAGTGACCATCAACCATAAAATTATTTTTATTGCTACTTCATAACCATAGTTTTGCTACCATTATGAATCATAATGTAAAACGAGTGTCTTCTGATGGTCTCAGGAGACCCCTGTGGAAGATTGAGAACTGCTAGTTTAGAGTCCTAATGTTAGCCGGTAAGAAACCTTAAATATATTCAAATGCTTGGACCATACTCTCTTCCTTCTATTTGGACCAAGTCTGCCATTAAAGAAGTACCGGGATGCTGTATGGATGCAAGCAGTGTCCAACAATTTGTCCAAGTAAGTGTCAGGCAATGCTGTGCACCTGAACAGCTGTGTGCTCTTCTACAAGTGTTCACATGACATCAAGGTCATATGACATCAGGGTCACATGACTTCAGGGTCTCATACTTCTCCCAAACGGAAATTAGGTTGATCAGTTTAACAACTCTGCTGAGAACTGCTATGTTGCTCTACTTCTTTAAACTACTACTGAGCTGAGAAAAGGCACACTCAAGATTCTCCTGCTTCGCAGTTCTGATCAGTTTCAAATTTTCTTCAGTTTTGACAAAATATAGATTTTTTAAACAGTGTTTCAATATATATCTTATGATGTGTACTTTATGATGCAATTGCTCTTATCCATCTTACAAATAGAAACTCCTTAACTCATTCAACAAAAGTCCTCATTCTTTCTTTCCTCTTGAAGATGCTCACAACCACCCTTCTATTGCGTGGTTCCATGAAGATGGCAGCTCTAAGAGCTGAACATAAATGGAGTCACTCAGCAGTTGCCTGTTGGTGTCTGACTTATTTCATGCTGCACACTGTCCTCAAGGATCACCCATGCCATATCTTGGGTCAACAATCCCTTTATTTTTAAAGCTGGCTACTACTCCATTGAGTTGTACGTACCTCGGCAACGATCCATCAGTCAACACTTGGATGCTTCTGCCTTTCAGATATTGTAAACAAAGCTAAAGATATGCATTTATGTTTTCATCTTTTAAATTTTTCATTTTCTTGTTTCTATTTTTCTGTGTTCCCTTCTTGATCCAGATATTCCAAGGATATTTCTTAAAATCTATTTGTCCTAGGATTCTGCATTAAATGAATTAAATTCTTTCTCCATTAAGCACATATTTAGTTTCCCTTTGATCTACATAGTACTCTATAATTGCACTTATTCTGTTATTATCTTTCTTCACAGATCTCTAACTTAATACAACAGAGTTCTAAGAAGATTTTCTCTCCATACAGATCAGATGTGATGTAAACCTTACATTTCACAGGATAAAGGTGGTCCTGGTTCATACTTTTCCTTTTAAATATTCTCTGATTTGGCTATCACTTGAAAGTCTATTCTCATCAAGTTTCTTGAGTAACAGCAGTCAGAGAACACATTTCCACTCACACTGATTGCACAGAAATAGACCGAGCTCACCACTCACTCTTGTGACATGGCATACTAATGACTTGATGAATAGAGTTCTGCTCACTGACACCAGATGCTCCTACATTGGGAAATAGCAAGATGGCCGATGAGCATTTTGAATCAGCAGTGCTTCCTTTGCAGTCAAAGGAATTCTTGCCTTATGCATGCACCTGCTATATGATGGTGATTTATTTACCAGCTTAGAGGAAATATTAAGAATAGTAAGTTTGTAAATCATGCTTCTTACCATTATTTCATATTGCTATTTTCAGGATTTTGTAGGTTTTGCCTTAAACACTATCTTACTAAAAATTAGGATTCCACTCTCCATTTTTATTTTTATTTAGCCTAACATATTTTCTCATGTTTTCAAAAGAACCTCTGTTCTTTAGATTTCAAGCTTTATAAATTTTTATTTAATATATTCCTTCAAAACAGTATCTAGTTGAATTCTTAACATTACAACCAATATTTACTTTAATAAAGGAATTGACCACTTATATTTAGTGCAAAAACCGAGTCATAAGTTTAACTTCATCCATCTTTTTGCTGGTTACTCACCAAACATCAATGCATTCTATTATCTCCCTTTGCTTATTTTGTTCGTTTATTTTAATCAAATGCTGGTTCCATTCTTCATGGCTTTTATGCATGGTAAATTTTCCATTCTGCCACTGTTAAACATCACTTGCAGCACCCCTCCTGTTACGATCGTTCACAGTCCTTTGAGAATGACTAGATGTGTTTGACTCAAGGGCTCAGGAGCTGGACACTTGATAGTCTCCAAAAGTTAGCCTGAAACAATGCTTCTCATTGACTCAGATCAGTGATGAAAGACATGGCACACATGGGAGTCAATGAAGAGAAGGCAGTCTTCATTAAGAAAGATCAAGGAAAAGTGAGAAAAACTCTCAAGGGTAAGGGACCAGGAGATGTGCATGATTTCATGGGAGGGGCATTTTACTGGATGTATTACAGAAACAAACAAAGACTAAGACAATTCTATTTAGGTTGACTAATTCTCTGCACACAGTGTGGATTGAGCCAATGGAAGAGCAGGCACACTCCTGACATGTACTTCTGACCCAACCAGGGAGAAGATCATATACTGTTCATGCTTTTCTCCCAGGATTAGGATGTTGTCACATGTTGATGCTCAAATTTTTATTTTTATCATTTTTTAGAATTATCCATTTATTTATTTATTTATTTATTTATTTATTTATTTAAAGTATATGTATACTGTTGCTCTCTTCAGACACACCAGAAAAGGACATCAGATTCCATTACAGATGGTTGTGAGCCACCATGTGGTTGCTTGGAATTGAACTCAGTACCCCTGGAAGAGCAGTCAATGTTCTTAACCGCTGAGCCATCTGTCCAGCCTAATGCCCCAATTTTTTCATCTTTGAATTCTGCATTACTGGCCTTTGATCTTGATTGGCATTATGGCTACTAGCCCTGATGGTACGGATAGTCTTTGGTATCACTAGTGTTGCTGAACTTAATTGGTACTTTTGTGGCTGTTCATTAAACTCTACTGTCCTCATTCTTCTGTTTATGTGTCTAGCTTGCAGTCTTATCATGGGCTTCTTTTGATAGAAAGAAAGAAAGAAAGGCTGCTATGAAAATGGTGGAGCATGTGTCCTTATTATATGTTAGAGCTTCTTTGGTGTATATGCCCAGAAGTGGTATAGCTGGGTCTTCAGGTAGTACTATGTCCAATTTTCTGAGGAACCACCAAACTGATTTCCAGAGTGGTTGTACCAGCTTACAACCCCATCAAGAGTAGAGGTGTGCTTCTCTTTCTCTGCATACTTGCCAGCATCTGCTGTCATCTGAGTTTTTGATCTTAGCCATTCTGATTGATGTGAGGCGGAATCTCCGGGTTGTTTTGATTTGAATTTCCATGATAACTAGGGATGTTGAGCATTTCCTTAGGTGCTTCTCAGCCATTCGATATTCCTCAGTTGAGAATTCTTTGTTTAGCTCTGTACATTTCTTTTTTAAATAGGATTGTTTGATTCTCTGGGGTCTAACTTCTAGAGTCCTCTGTATATACTAAATATTAGACCTCTATAAGATGTGGGATTGGTAAAGACACTTTCCCAATCTGTTGGCTGCCATTTTGTTTTATTGACAATGTCCTTAGCCTTACAGAAACTTTGCAATCTCATTAAGTCCCATTTATCAATTCTTGATCTTAGAGCACAAGCCATTGGTGTTCTGTTCTGGAAATTTTCCCCTGTGCATATGTGTTCTAAGGTCTTCCCCACTTTCTCTTCTAATAGTTTCAGTGTACCTGGTTTAATGTGGAGATCTTTGATCCACTTACACTTGAGCTTTGTACAAAGAGATAAGAAAGGGTCTATTTTCATTTTTCTGCATCCTCACTACTAGTTGAACCAACAACATTTGTTGAAGAGGCTGTCCTTTTTCCATTGAATGTTTTCAGCTTTTTTGTCAAAAATCAAGTGACCATATGTTTGAGAGTTAATTTCTGGGTCTTCAATTCTGTTTCATTGATCTACCTGCCTATCTCTTAATTTTTAGTATTTAAAAATTGTTATGTTTAATCTTTATACACCAAGAAATCTTTGTCTATTTTCATGTTACATTTTTTACATGTAGTTTATGCTCATTGTAACAAGTAAGATTTCAAATGCATTCTATCAAATCTTAAAAAAAAATCATGTACTGACAAAAATATATTCATATGGTTTTATGACAAAATGCTTTTAAAAATTAGTACATGTATCTCTTTATTTAAATAAAGTTGTAAGAAAAAACAAAGAAAGAAAGAAAGAGAAAGAAGGAGTGAAAAAAAGTTTTTTTTTAAATTGAACTCTTCAGTAATAATTTATTGTTTTTATGGGTAACAGGCAAAATGATATACATAGATTGTTACAAGCTTGGTACTTATTAAATACCTACTATGTGCCATGAGCTACTGGGATCCTGCAGAAACATTAGTATGCAAGGCCTTTAAATACATGGACCTGAATATTGGTAATGTTTAATGAATAGATTTTGCACTTAATTAGTTTAATTATTTACTTAAGGTGGGTAGTTTACCAAACACTAGTCCAGAGATTCGTCTTAGGACCCTTGTAACTATAGATTGAAATGATTGTCAATCAGTTCTTGAAGTGGGCTCTATTCTTCAGCAAACTGAGAAACAAGGGAGCACATTCTCATACCTGCATAATGTTCAAAACGTGATCAGGTTCAAGGAACACTAGATCTGATTCATCATCCAATACCAATCTTCACTCAGAGTTCCTGGGCGAGGCTGCTTGGAAAGTTTGTGAAAGTACAGAAGTCTGCAGCTAAAAGCCCAGACCACAGTCAGGGAGAGGTGTGGGGAGCAGCTGCAGAGGCTGGCAGAGAAACCTGGGAAGGGGAGAAAAACATATCAGACTAGTAAATGAAAGTCACAGAAGTCAGTGCTGCAGGAAACTTGCAGGAGAGTCAGACAGGGATACAGTATAATCACACTTAATCCCAGAGGACCTGACTAGTAATACAAACATGCTTCCAATATGCAAATCCTGATGTGTTTTAAAGCTAAGGGAAGCATGAATATTTAAATAATGAAGACCGTTACATGTCTGTGGACACAAAGGACGTATAAGTGTTGTGTGAAAATACTGCTTTCAAATGCATGGACCATGCTTGAAAATACCAGTTCAGTGAAACTAATTCCCAGGAGCAGACTGTTGAGAGCAGCCCAGGAAAAAAAGGAGTTAGAGCCAAAGGCATGGGAAAAAATATGAAAGATCGAGCAAAGCCTCTGGTTCTGGAAAGTTCTTGAAGTATCTATCAAGATTATGTCACCAAAGAGTTTTATCGAAGTGGCAGGGGAGAAAGGAGTTTAAGAAACTGATCCAGAACATTGAAGAATATAAAGAATGTCCCTGTTTATTGTGTGCCATGGGTATAAACATATAAAATAGAAGGTGGGAGAGAGAATTAAAGAACAAAGGAATCCTAATTATAGCTTACTTTTTAAAGTAGATAATAAATGTAACAATCAAAGCATTATTTAGCATTTACTTCAGTGGAGTATTAGAGTAAATACTACTTACCCACTGAATTTAATTTATCTTAGGACAGCAAAGGAATTTGAACAGTGGAAAATAAACCAAAAGCATTTATGATATGAACAGAATAAAGGAGAGTCAAAATCAAACCTAAAAGGAAAGCATTTGACAATGATTATAATAGCAAAAAGACTAGAAAACAAGAAAAAGTCAATGACCTGACAAACAAGATTGAATCTCTAAGTCCTTGACCTAAAGTGTAAAGAAGTCTTAGCTGACATCAGCTAAGTTAAGCAGCAAGGAATCAGCAGGGCACAGCTTCTCTCCCACTGGTACCAGGCCAGGCATGGGCCATGTGTGTTCACTCACTGACCTCTGGATCACAGAAAGTACCATGGGCTCTGGTCTCTCCTGCTGACTGCTTGTAAAACAAAAGGCCACTTCCAGCGAATTCTGTCTCATAAGCTAGAATTTCATCGCAAGCCCATTCTGAGACCAAATGCTGGTAATGGGAATGAGATCATCGTTATTTACTCAGAGGAAGTAGAAAAAGGCCTAAGCTACCCTGGGGTGGGGGATGGGCAGAGTTTTCTGAGTGAGAAAAGTATGTGAGCTAGAGAACCAGCTATCTCTGTTCATGCTCTTTAGGAGAAATTTGAAACAAATACCAGGGCCAGCTAGATGGCTCAATGGGTAAAGGCTTTGCCAACATGCTTGATGACTAGAGTTTGATCCCTAGAACCCACACATTATGAGAGAACTGTCTTCCCTGGGTTATCCTTTGACCTCTACACATGCAAGGCATGACATGTGTGCTCCTCTTTCCACATAATAAACAAGTGTAGGAAAATATGACCTAATTAAACAGTAGGAAATACACATGACATATGTCTTCAAGTTGGAGATGACTGCTGGTTCATGACAGAGGTCCTCATCGCTCAGTCACTGTTGGAGCATAAAGGATGCTTTACACACTGGATTGCATACTGGAAACAGTCATCACCAGCTCTCCACCACTGCTCCAGAGGAAGACAACAGTATCAATAGAAACAAAATAGCTTGATGTTTGCAAGATGATATTAAAACTAAGAAAAAAACAAGAGTTGGGGGTAGAAGCTTTGTTCATATTGACAAACTAGAAAACCTTGGAGATACACTGAAGTGGAGTTCCAAGAGTTATCAGGAAGAACTGAAAAGGCTGGGTCGAGGTTATTCCAAGTAGATGAACTCTCATAAGGGAAAACTCAAAGGCAAGAACCCCTTGTGATAATAGTTAAAAGTTACTGCCACAAGCACGGGAAGTCAAACTGGTGGATACAGAAAGGTACAAGGTCAAGCAGCCACATGCTGTGTAGAGTTTGGATCCTGGGGATCTCAAGTGACCTTCTAGCAATCAAGGAAGAGGGTGACTTCTGCTATTCAGTGAGTGGCTGAATCATGCAAAGCAGATGTGAAGACACTAGTGTGAACACAGGTGCAAGTCACAAAGGTGAGAGAGATCATGATCCTCCAAGGACAGGATTTTGTTTCTCCCCCAGCCCATTCATGGCAACCTTAACTCTTCATATCTCAGAATGCATGAATTAAAAAACACATTTTTATAGAAGTAATGAAATAAAAATGACATCAAAGGGTGTTCCAGGATTGATGAGATATTTCACTTAGAAGGGGAATTTGTTCGTTGTGCGCTTGTGTGCGCGCGTGCGCGCGCGCGCGTGCCCACACACACACACACACACACACATACATACACACACAAATATTTTCAGGTGACATGATAGTGTATTTAAGTGACCCCACAAATTCCACCAGAGAACTCTTACAGCTGATAAACAAATTCATCAAAATGGCTGGGTATAAAATTAACTCAAACAAATCAGTAGCCTTCCTCTACTAAAAGGAAAAACACTCTTTACAATAGTCACAAACACTATGAAATAACATGTTGTAACCCTAACCAAGCAAGTAAAATATCTGTATAACAAGAACATCAAGTCTTTGAAGAAGGAAATTGAAGAAGACCTCAGGAGATAGAAAGACCTTCCATGCTCATATATTGGAAGGATCAACACAGTAAAAATGCCATCTTACTGAAAGCAATCTACAAAATTCTAACTCAGTTGTTCATAGTGTTAGAAGAGGAATTTGCAAAATTCCTTTGGAATAACAAAAAAAAAAAAAAAAAAAAAAAAAACCAAGGATAGAGAAAACTATTCTCAACAATAAAAGAACTTACAAGGGAATCACCATTTCTGACCTCATGCTGCATTACAGATCAATTGTGATTAAAAAAAAAAAAAAAAAAAAAAAACTGTATGGTATTGGTACAGAGACAGGCAGGTAGATCAAGGGAACAGAACTGAAAACCCAGAAATGAACCCACACACCTTTGGTCACTTGACCTTTGACAAAGGAGCTATCATCATTCAATTGATAAAGGACAGCCTTTTCAATAAATGGTGCTAGTTTAACTGGCAGTCAGGATGTAGAAGAATGCAAATCGATCCTTTCTTATCTCCTTGTACAAAGCTCAAGTCCAAGGGGATCAAAGACCTCCATATAAAACCAGGTACACTGACACTAATAAAACAGAAAGTGGGGAAAAGCTTAAAAGACATAGGCACAGGGGGAAATTTCCTGAATAGAACACCAGTGGCTTATGCTCTAAGATCAAAAATTGACAAATGGCACCTCATGAAATTGCAAAACTTCTGTAAGGCCAATGACCCTGTCAAAAGGACAAAATGGCAACCAACAGATTGGGAAAGATGTTTACCAATCCTACATCTGATAGACGGCTAGTATCTAATATATACCAGGAACTCAAGAAGCTATACCCTAGAGAATCAAAGAATCTTATTAAAATTGGGGTACAGAGCTACAAATAGACATCCCTAGTAATCAAGGAAATGCAGATCCAAACAACCCTAAGATTCCACCTCTCACCAGTCAGAATGGCTAAGATCAAAAACTTAGTTGACAGCCTATGCTGGCGAGAATGTGGAGAAAGGGAAACACTTCTTCGCTATTATGGGATTGTAAACTGGTGTAACCACCTGGAAATTAGTCTGGTGGTTGCTCAGAAAAGTGGACATAGTACTACCTGAGGGCCCAGCTTTACCACTCCTGGGCATACAGCCAAATGTAGCTCAAATATCTAACAAAGACACATGATCAACAATGTTCATAGCAGCCTTATTTATAATAGCCAGAAGCTGAAAGAACCCAGATGTCACTCAACAGAGGAATAAATTCAGAAATTGTGGTACATATACACAATGGTGTACTACTCAGCTATTAAAAACAACAAATTCATGAAATTCCTAGGCAAATGAATGAAACTTGAAGCTATCATCCTGAGTAAGGTGACCCAGTCACAATAGAAAACTCATGGTATATTCTCATATACTCACTTATAAGCAGATACTACCACCCTCCTCCACAAAAAAAAAAAAAAAAAAAAAAAAAAAAAAAAAAAAAAAAATCTCGAAATACCCAGGAAACAATCCACAGGACTTATGAAGCTCAAAAAGATGGAAGACCAGAATGTGGATGCCTCAGTCCTTCTTAGAAGGGAAAAGAAAACTGCGGAGGAAATATAAGGCCAAATGGGAGAGCAGGTATTGAAGAATAAATAATCCAGAGACTGCCTCACCTGAAGAACTACTTCATATGAAGACACCAAACCCAAGCACTATTGATGTTGCCAAGAAGTGTTTACTGGAAGGAACTAGACATGAATGTCTCCTCAGAGGCTCTTTCTTAGTCCTACAGATACAAATGAAGATGCTTACAGGTAAACAACTGACTGAACATGGGGACCCCAATGAGAACCTAGAGAAAGAACTGAAATAGATGAAAAATTTGCACCCTCATGGGAAGAACAACATCATCATCAGCCAAGGCATTGAGGTGGAGAGGGTGATTAGGAGAGGGAGCACCTTCATGGAAGCAAGTTGCTGGGGGGAGGGGAAGAGTGGCAGTGGGGGGAGGGGTATAAAATTTGAAATGTAAATGCAGGGAATATCCAATAAAATTAAAAATGAGAGAGAGAAAAGCTCAACATCCCTAGTCATCAGGGAAATGTAGATCAAAACAACCCTGAGGTTATATCTCAATCCAGTCAGAATGGCTAAGATCAAAAACTAAGATGACAACAGATGCTGGCAAGGATGGAGAGGAAGAGAAACACTCCTCTATTGTTGTTGGGATTGAAAGTTGGTACAACCACTGTGGAAATTCTTCTGGAAGTTCCTCAGAAAATTGGACATATTACTACCTGAGGGCCCAGTTATAGCACTCCTGGGCATATACCCAAAGATGCTCAACATATAATAAGGACACATACACTACCATGTTTATAGCAGCCTTATTTATAATAGCTAGAAGCTGGAAGGAACCTAGCTGTCCTTCAATAGAGGAATGGTTATAGAAATTGTGGTACATTTATACAATAGAGTACTACTCAGCTATTAGAAACAATGACTTTATGAAATTCCTAAGCAAATTAATGGAATTAGAATGAGGTAATCTAGTCACAAAAGAACACTCATAGTGTGCACTCAACTGATAAGATTATACTGGCCCCAAAAGCTCTGAAAAACCAAGAAACAATTCACAGACCTTATAAAGCTCAACAAAATATGAAGGCCAGAATGTGGATGCCTCAGTCTTTTGTAGAAGGGAGAACAGATAGTGGAGCAGGGATTGAAGTAAAGATCATTCAGAGGCTGCCTCACCTGGGGATTTACCCCATATGCAGCCACCAAACCCAGGCAATATTGCTCATGTCAAAAAGTGCTTACTGGCAGGATTCTGATATGGATGCCTCCTCAGAGGCTCTGCTAAGTCATACAGATACAGTTGACTATACTTGTAGCTAACCATTGGACTGAACAGCCAGACCCCAATGAAAGAGTTAGAGAAAGGACTGAAGGAGCTGAAAGGGTTTGAAACCTCATGGGAAGAACAACATTATCAACCAAACAAAGCCTCCAGAACTCTCATGTACTAAAACACCACACAGTGGGAACACATGGAGAGATCCATGGCTCTAGTTGCATATGTAGCAGAGGATGGCATTGTCTGACATCAATGGGAGAAGAGGCCATTGGTCAAGGGAAGGCTTGTTTTTCCAGTGTAGGAGAATGCCAAGGCACTGCGGTGGAGCAACTGGAAACAAGTGGAGGGGGAGGGGGGATGTGAGGGGGAAAGGGGACAACATCTGAAATGTAAATACAGATAATATCCAATAAAAAGAAATTATAAAAAGAAAAGGAGACACTTCCCTATTAGTAGGAGCCTGAGATGAATTTATAGGTTCCTTTGGTTCTTCTTCATCCGTGGTTCAAAACAAGCCATTCGTTTGTTATTATAACTTTAAAGTGTATAATTGATGCTGGTGTGTGTCTGTGTGTGCATGTGCATTGGTGTGTACATGTGCCTGTGTGCGTGTTTGCACTCTCTGTGTGTGTGTGTGTGTGTGTGTGTATGTGTGTGTGTGTGTGTGTGTCTGTGTGTGTGTGTGTGTGTGTGTGTGCGTGCATGTGCGTGTGTGTGAAATGTTGATACAGAAAACCTATTTTAGGCTATCAGCCCCATGTCAGTGAAGATGGTGTGATGCCAGCTAATGGAAAAAAAACACTTTTCTGAATGCAGCTTTACACAATGGTCATTGCATGCTTTGGGCTTGAACTATGTTCCCTGTTGTCCCCTCTCCCTCCAGGGTGGCCACTGGAGAAGTCTCACATGCCCATCATCCTTATTAACTTTGATCCAATGTTCAGTTTCTTTCCAGAAACATCACTCACACATGTTTCCATTTTCTATTTGGACTAAAATTACTCCATCCCAAAGATCATGGGGAACAGGTCTACACCTAGACTTCTACATTTCGTCCAGCTGTAGCTCATGAGCTAGTCAATGTGGGTAAAGCTTTCCAGACCTGCCTTGCAATATTACTTGCCAGAAAATTGCTTGATCATAAAATACCTTATGTTTGTGATTTGCAAGAATAAACCTATGTGAGAGGGAGGGGGAGGGAGAGGGAGAGGAGAAGGAGGGGGGGGCAGGCACATGTGTGTTTTCAATTGGATTGTGTTTTTTAGTTTCAATATATTTGCAAGGAATTTTTTGCATAGCCCTCAAACATGCAAAAAGTAAATAATAATTGACCGAATAAATAAATAGGTCCCTGACTTCCTCTATAATCCTGTAAAAGAAAGATTGCAGCCTCCTGAACAACCTACAACTCTATTCACAATGATGTTTTTCAAGAACTTTGAAATCCTTGGGCCAAAAAAGAATTAAGAGCTGCCCTTCAATGCTCTGACACTTCTGCACTGGAAAGCCACCCAAGTGCCAATCTGCAAATTCCCAGCCCAGATACATTTAGACAGGAAGCACTTGGAAGGGAAAACTGATTTCAGTGACCATATGTGCAATTATTACTCACTCACATGATGACTGAGTAAAAAGACATGTTGGCCTGTCTGATCCCCAATGTGCTGAACCTGGGTAGGATGTGCACACTGAACCCACACACAGATGCTTGTCCACATGCCTCAGAGTCTAGTCCAAAGCAACCCATGGAAGACAGGCATTAGTAGAGGGACCAGAGCCAGTATCATAAGGAAAACATGGTGTCATCCAAGCATGCGTATCCCACATGGTGATTCAGGCCACTCACCTTCTCATTGGTTCTCCAACCTTAGCTATTGGCTTTTATCTCACAGTTATCCTGTCTCTCTAGCCTAGAAGGTGTTCATGATAACACTATGACCAATGAAACAAATTCAAAGTAACAGTTACTGACCGTCATCAAGTCCAACTGAACATTAGGTCTTTCCTCCTTTGTTCTTTGTTTAATCTCAGAGTTTACAACTGATTAATGAAGCCTAGAGATGTAGTGTGTCTACTGTCAGGGCACGTGGGGGACTGAGACAAGAGGACTACCATGAGTTTGAGCCCAGAGTTGTAGAGTTATGGAGTCTGGGCTACTGAATGAAACTGTCTCAAACAAACAGGTGAGAAGAATAATACTGTCCATTCTCACATTACCATAACCCAAAGCTGTCTCAGAACTCGACATGCTGCTTCATGTGGGCAAACACCCTGATCCACTTTATCCAAATCTCAAAGTGGTCACCTTAAAAATTCTTTTCCTAAGAACTACAAATGTATATTCAAATATGTGAAAGTTACTTTAAACTGCCAAATTTACACATTCTAAAACCATGTGAAAAGAGGATCTACATGAAAGATTGCCTAAATATGTTTGCCTGTAAGCTTACTTGGTGTATTATTGTTATTGTGCTAATTGAAGTGGGAAATCCTGCTTGTCTTGGGTGGCATCATTTCCTAGGCAGTGCATTCTCACTTGTGCAAAAGTGGAAAAAGCAGCTGAGTACATACACACCTATATTCACTCTTCCTCTACTCCCTGGCTGGATCAGCTGCTGCAAGTTCCTATTGCCTTGACTTTCCTTCAACAATAGAGGGTAACCCAGAGTTGTGAACTCAAATACACTCTTTCTCCCCTAAGTTGTTTTTGTCAATGTATGTCACAACATCAGAAATTGAAATTAGGACAATATGGAAATGGCATGTTTCCATATTGTCCTAAAAATGTTACATGTTTCCTATAACATTTTAAATTCTAAGAGCAGAAATACATATAGCTCAACCATATTTCTTATTCCCTACTGATTTATCTGACCTAGCTACTCTTTTGTTCATTCAGTCAATCTACAAACACTGTCTGAACCTGCACTGTGGGCCTAGCACTGTCCTAAGAAATGGAGAAGACACAATGAGAAGGGGCCATGAGCTGTCCTAAGGATGCATACAGCATGGCTTCAGTGAGCCTTCTTTATTGGCTCATCATCCACAGAAGTCACTTTCAATCAAACTCAGTTATCTCAGGGCCTCTTCTGAGTAAGACACACAAATCCCTGAAAAGAACACCTCACAACCTCACAGTGTGTTTCCTAAAGGCATCTGCAGTAGACTGCTTCAGAGAGACCTGTGCCATGACACATTCTGACCCTGAAGACTTAGACTTCCAAACCAAGTCACTCCCCTTGTTGATCTAATGTCACCAGGTGGCAAGCTGTCTTCATCTGTTTTCTGTTGCTATAAATGAATAGTACAGCATGGTTAGCTCATAATGAAGAGACATTTGTCTGAGTCATGGTTCTGGAAGCTCGAAGCTGTGAAGCATGGTGCCAGCACCTGCTTGGCATTCGGTGAGAGCCTCACTCAGTGTTCTCATCTGGCAGGAGATGCACAACCTGACCAACACTGTGTTATGATGATGTAATCTACAAGCCTGTAGGGAGCCCTTCATAGCTCTGCACATAGGTGCATAGGAACACAGGTTTACTTACCTGAGGCAAGAGGTGCCAACTAAATGTGGCTGTTTATCTAATAGCGCCATCGATAAATCACAAAGGCCTGCTCTTATGACCTCATCTGATCCTCAAATTGTATTAAAATATGAACTTCAGGACTCAGTTTCTATACCATACATTTTTATGGACTATGTTCAAACCAGAGCGTATCTTCAGCAACGGAAACTAAAGATGGCTCTGCATAATAGCTGCTTATCCAGGTGTCAAAAACCTAACCAGCAAAGAACAACAGCTGAAAAAATAGTTTATATCTAATATGATTCATTTAAAGCAGAAATAAAATATGGCGTTCTAGTGTATAAAATGGAAAGAGATATTTAAGATAAAAGATAAACCATGGGCAACAATCTGTCTCAGCCAGTAAGTCATTTGCATGGAAAATCTGGTCCTGAGCTTGATTCTCAGAGCCCCCATGTAAAGGTTAGAGAAGAAAGCTCACTCTATAGTGGTCCTCTGACTCTCACAGAGAATGGCACACGCACGCAGGTGCAGGCACAAGTGTGCGCACACACACACACTTTATGTGCACACAATGATAACAAATTAAATTATTTTTTTTATTAAACCAGTGTATGTGTTTGGAATTGTTTTGGGAAAATCTGGTTACAGAAATATAGGTCAGTTATTTTCCCACATATGTTTCTCTTAAACTATTTTTTTAGATTGTAAATAACAATATTTGTCACTTACCTTTCCTCCCTCCAATCCTCCTTTTCTCTCAGGTTTGTGGGCTTTTAAAAGTTATTTGCCATTTTGTGTGCGTTCATGTTTGGAAAGTCATGTTGGTGAGACTTTATGGGTGTAGCTTCTGACATTATTAGAAGATACAACTTTACAGCAAATTCCTTGAACCTTTGATATCTTCCTCAATATTCCCTGAGCCTTAGTGTAGGAGTGTTTCATAGATATATCCATTGAAAATGAAAGCCACGATTCCGAGCCTTGATTTCGATTATGTTTTCCTGCAGTGATCTCCATCTGCTGCGAACAGAAGTATCCTTGGTGAGGGGCAGAGACTGACTCTTTGTAGCTCTAAGGACAGATGTTTAGGTTGTTATTAAGGATTATGCTAGTTTAGTAGCATAGAGGTAGTAGGTTCTTCCCCAATATTCATGATTCATAGCTTCACTAGCCCTTGCTAGTAGCCCTAGGTTTTCAGGACCAGACATTGTTTTCCTTTTGTTAAGGTATTGGTTAGAGGTCATAAGTTTCGTTAAGGTCATCGGTTTTTCAACTAGGTAGGACTATTGGCTACTTCCCTCTTTTGGAAGCTTGGGTGCTGAAATTTGGTTCTCAGGAGAAGACTTCCAAGTCAATTCCAGCTCTAGGACTTCTGGCACTTCCATCTGAAGTCCATGGTGGCTTTTGCAATGGGGATTTACCTGACTCCTTTGTAGGGCAACTAAGGGAAAGAATAATAGTCTGTACTGCTTTAAAAGTCTCTTGAACAACCCTGAGCAATAACTCAAAAGAGGGCATCTCAGGTCTGGTGTTGAAATCTTTGTTAGGTGGTCTCAGACAGAGCATTGTCATCCCAGAGAAGAAAAGTTCACTAAAGCTATGTATGTATGTTTATATATTTATACACAGAATTACATTTGCCATAGGCTCTTTTAGATAAATAGTGAACAGTATGGTTTCCTTATGTTTTCTCTAGATATCTTTATTGATATTTTACTTCTTTCCTTCTTCTTTCTGTGTTTAACTCCTCAACCCCAAGCAACTACATTCCAGTCATGGTCTCCTTCAAAGGTTTGGGTTTGGATCCTATTCCTGCCCTGTTATTACTTTTAAAAGGCAAAATTCCTATGGCTGCTCCAGTCACTAAGTTTAACTATTACCTAATTCTGATGTGCTACATACACATGACTACTTCTCTTTGGGCTTGGAAAAATTCTGTTGGGGAAGAGGTGGAAAGGGGGCTGCCCCTGAATTCTTAGAAACCTTAAGACTTGTCTTCACAGCCTCTTCAATCTCTGTTTCTCACCACTACTCCAGCCCCGTCCTTATTCCTCTAATGAAGGAATTGGCAAAGGGTAGCCCTGGCTCATTGCCTGGGTTTGTGCAGCAGA
Organism: Micromys minutus; assembly: GCF_963924665.1. Classification (NCBI taxonomy): domain Eukaryota; kingdom Metazoa; phylum Chordata; class Mammalia; order Rodentia; family Muridae; genus Micromys; species Micromys minutus. The sequence goes on along the minus strand of NC_137972.1, from coordinate 83,139,415 downwards.
TGAGCTAAGAATAGGTCTTACATTTTTAAATACTTGAGAAAAAAAGTTTATTTTGTGACATATGAAGATTATGTGACATTTAAATCTGTTCTCTAAATACAATTTTATTAGAACCGAGTCCTGCCAAGACTTGTAGCTGCTTTCACAGTACAAAGACAAGGCCAAATGGTTCTGATAGTCTCTGACCATCCATGCGGAAACACATGACAGTCAACTCCTCACAGAAAAGTCTGATGACCCCAGGTCTAAGTTGATGTTCATTTTTTTCTTCTTCTGAGTTGTCCGTGTTGGCTCTGGTCCCAAATCTTCTGCAAGGTCTGTTTTACTTATCTGGTCACAGAGTGACTTAGTTACCCCTTTTCAGTACCCTTGAGCAATGAACTTGCAACCTGATACTCTGTCCTACAAGCTGTGCAGCCAGGAGTCCTATAGTCCTGCTCCCGCCCATCTGTCCCACCCTTGGGCATTTCCTGCCTTGGTGATACCCAGCCACTCAATGTTTGAAGCTGCCCTTCTCTCATCCTGTGGGGGCCTCACCCCCTATGAAGACCTGTGCCATTCCATGAATAATGTGATTAGCTTACTTCCTTGACACTCTCTTTCTCCTGACATGTTTTGCCTTCTGCCCTAAATGCCATGAGTTCTCAGGCTGTGTCATGTCATTTAGCTGATGCCAGACTTGGGATAGTTTACAAAGAATAAAGTTTTACCTGGCTTGCAGTTCTGGAGATTAGAGATTGTAAGATTGATGTAGTAAAGTCTTCCTTGCTGATGGAGGGCTCTTCTGAGTGCCACCTTGCTTATAGTAGAAGATGGGAAGGAGCATCCTGGCTCAGGTCTCTCTGTCTCTCCTTGTAAACCCGCAGCCTTCGCTGTCATACCTCGCATAGCCTTGACCCATCTCCACCCTAGTCATTTCCATACTCAGACTCCCTCACAGTTGGAATTGAATTGCAATTTGAGTTTTGCTGAGGACATACAAACCACAGTGGGCTCCAACATTTTTCCTTTTGTAAATATTTTAACACAACAAATCAAAACAAAACTGTTCTTAGTTCATGCAGGTTTTTTTTTTCCCCCTAAGATAAAGTATTTGGAGACTTTTGTCATCGTAGGTCTATTAAAGCCACATGGTTTAAACACACCCATGACTAATGCTGTCAACATTTCTCCCGCTGTTCAAATTTGTTTTTTGTAAACAACTTTTAATTCTCCATGGAAATTGAAGAGCAGAGAGGGTTCAGAAGACTATGAATCAGAGCTATTTACTAATAATGCTTCCTGTAAATCCTCACCCAACCCTATACTCCACAAGGGACTTGACTTGTTAAGTTGCATCATTTTCTCCAAGTCTCTATATGGATAGAAACAACAGCCAACCAAGAGGGAGTAATGTAGAATGAAAAAGAAGATAACATACCTGTAGTGAATAACTGACTTTGTATTACTTGGTGGAGTAGGGTTAGATGATTAAGTATGTTGTGCTCTCAAGCAGATTTTCTAGATTGCAAGACTTTCTGTTACTTCTGCAATTAGAAATGACAAACCTTTAGGAAGTTACAAATGCTAATTACCATGATCTAATCATTATACATTGTACAAATGCAGCAAATTATCACATTTGCCTTATAAACATGTGCAATTATTATGTCATTTTTTTAATCTAATGAAGAAAGTATTTAAGAAGCAAGAAACAAGTTAGCGTACATGGAAATGAATTGCAAACAGCCAGTATACTGGGGTCATGAATGCTAACCTTGGTTACACCAGCAAGTAAGGAAATATGAAGATCTTTTCATTAGGAATGGTATTTCTTAGCACTGGCAAGTGTTCTCTGGGCTCACCAAACAATAAGTAGAAATTAAAACCAGCAGTGTCAAGGATTAATTCTGGCAGCAGAGGACACTGGTCTTCTCCCCTGCACAACGCTGACATCCCGCTCGGTGGGACTGTTGCTCTAAGAATCCTAAGATGTCCATGGTTTGGAAGCAAAGTGTCCTCCACAGGTTCATGTGCTTGGACATGGTACCCAGCAGATGACACTGTTTGAAACCTAAGCATTTGTAAAGCTTAGAGAAAATCACTGTCAGAGGACAGAAGAGGGGCCTGGCGTTTGACGGTCTTTCTCTTGCCTAGCTGTTACCAATATTCACACTTTCTAACACTTACCTTTCCTGATATCATTTACTGGAATCCCCGAAACTCTGAGCTAATATAAACCCCCTTTCCATAGGATTCACAACATACACCCCAGATATCTGCTTCCATCAGATGTTTTGTCTTAGTCACAATGAAACTAATAAACTCATCACTTCCACTCATACTTGACAATCTTGATCTTTGTGCGCTTCCTCTTCTGAGAGAGAAAAACAGGTAAATCACAACAGGCTATGCTCTGGTGTCTCCGGCATCCATAGTCTTTTTCCCCCAGACTGAGTCCCACCAGTCTACTAAGCATAAAGACCGTCACTGTGTTTGTCTAATGGTCCTGCACATACAGATGACAGTTTTCAGCTCTGAAAGAACTGACTTTGTCCCGAAAGTAGGAAAAGTGGGAAGATACTCTTGAGTAATTAATAAAGAAACAAAACTGTCTATGCCTAGTCTGGATTCTGTAGTCAACTAACCTGGTATAACCAGTCCTGTATAGGCAGTTTCCCAGGCATCATCCCTACATGATCCACCAACTTTCAGATGTAACTTTTAAACTTTCCCAAAAAGAGATGCTTCAACTTCAACTTAAATAACTGTGTCCCAGGAAGGAAAACGAAATGAAATGGAATAAAAAGATGCAAAACAGAAATAAAATAGAAGGGAAGGAAGGAAGCTAAAATATGTCTCAGAAATCTTTTGTGTATGTGTTATCTAAAATTTTATTCTGTCGCCAACCCTACCTTCTGTGTCTGTTACCCAATGCTATGCTAGATATTAGGCCTGTGGTTCCCAGTGAAAGTCCACAGACTGCACATGCCTGTTTATGGCTTTAATGCAGTGATTCTAATCACAGACCCTTGGTTTCCACAGGCTATTGAACACCTAACTCTAGGAAATCCATCTGATCTCACGAACCAGATGTTTGGCACCATGGAACCCTAGTCTGCTTCTGCTGGTTTTAACCCAACCATCTTCAAAGCAACAGTTCTCCAAGCCATTGGGTTAAAGTGAAACACAGAGCTTACTGTGCACAAGAACCAGTGACTTGTGTCCAAACATGAAAAAAAAAAAAATGTTTGGAATGATCTGTGAAAGGAAATGAAATAAGTTTGTGTTCTACTTCTGATGTAATGGGGATTACTGGGAAGCCAGTGTGGCAGTTGCTTTCTTCAACCTTTGTGTCTGAAGCTCCTGGGTTTGACATACTTACCGATCTCTCCACATGGAGACTCTAGGTTGCCAAATGTGAAAGAAAGAGTTCCAAATACATATGGAAGCTGACAGAAAACTCTAGCTTTCCCAAAGGATGAGGTTTGGCAAACTGACTTTGCTATGCGGCTACAACGTTATTTTATTTTATTTGACATCCAGCCTTGCCTGAACGCATGGGCTTCTGATTGCAGTTGAAGCTTATGCAGCTGACACTCATTTCCAGCCACTCAGTTAAATACAGGCACTATCCACTGGCTCTCCTACCAAGAAGTAAATACATCTAGATGGAATGGAAAAACATCTGATAGGTCTGGGAAAAGAAATTCAGCTTTTATTGAACCAAATCTCTTGTTAAACTCTGCAATTTTTGCAAAGTAAACTGATACCTCAGCTTGCTAATCCTCTGGAAAGATGACTTTCCTTTGTATGACAAGGGCAGGCTGCTGTGCCTTAAAACCCTGCATCAAGCCCAAGAAGTTAAGCTGTCTAACCCAGTTGAGCAAAACTCCCTTGACATCTTTGCAACTGCAAAAACTAATATCACCAGGCTTTGTGGTCAGCCCAGCTGAGATACTTTCCTCTGCGTCTTTGTATTCTTACCCTCAGGAAGGATTTGAGAAAGTTTCTTCACCAACTCCTTATACGTACTTACACCAAAGGACATTCTATGTCAGGTGCTGATGGATCATAGGCCCACCTGTATAATGTGTCAAGATGTCTGGATAGTGTCAACATGTTCATTTAAATGAATAGTTTTCACTTTTTTTTTATTCATATTGTATGGATAAAGACTTTTGTCCTTATTTTAGATGCTTATTCTTAAAGGCACATAGGTCATAAAATTTAATCAGAAAGTTCTATAAAATTACCCTAAAAACAGAAATTTCTCACATTGTATAGTGTCTCAAAGAACAGAAGAGAAAAAGCCATTGCTTTATTTTATTGGCCTTACAAAAACTCACAAAACTAGACAAAGCAACTTTTAGAAGTTATAAAGCATTTAATTTATTTTTATATGTTCTAAATAAAAGTGTGTCTGATACGGCCCATTAGCAAATAAAAAGACTATTGCAACCAAACTTTATTTTTCAGAATTCAAGAATGACTCAGAATGAGAAAATAAGATGAAAAGAATGACTTGAATGTAAATTGACAAGGAACACAATATGTTTTCTAGTGAGAGTAGGAGAAGTGAGGAGCAGAGAGTTCAGTACCCAGTGGAAAAATTGAAAATGGAAGGTTGAAGATGATGATGTCAACTTGATGACATCATCTCTCACCTATCTGAAACACTAGTGATTGACAGGGCCCAATAACGTGGAGGAAATGGTCTTTCAGATGGTTGAGATGTAAATGTATATTGTTGGCATATGTATCAAGGAACAGTTGGAAGTTATTTGGCAACATTTGAAGTATGTGTGTACTCTTAGGCCCACAATTCCACAGGGTATCTTATCCTAAAAAATATTTGAACATGTGCATTAAGCTATAACATGGTTTTCTATTTCTGTATTAAGGAAAAATTGGGGGAAACAATTGTATGTCCAGTTTTTGAAAAACGTGTGTGAATATCAACTCTGAAGTTGAATGGACTAGTTACTTTTCCAGTTGCTGTAACAAAATGCCTGATGAAAGCATCTTAAATGTTTATTCTTACCTCACTTTTAAGGAGATACAGCTTATCATATCAGGGAAATCATGGGTACAGGAGTCTATGAAGCTTCTGGTCACATAATCAACATAGTCATAGAAGCAGAGAAACAGAGGAATAACAATGTTCACTTGGGTACCTTCCCCTTTTATTCAGTTTGGGATTCAAGCTATAATATGAAGACACCCACATTCAAGATGGGGTTTTCTCCCCAGCTCAACCCACATGGAGACATGTTAACAGATACTTCAGAGTTATGTCTGTCCGTCATTCCAAATTCACTCAAGTTGAAGTTGAAAATTAATCGTCATAGAAGACTATTCTGCAACTATTAAATAGATGTTGATTTATATGAATTGGTGACAGCAATGGGATACGTTGTTTTATACTAAAGACATTAGAAACTGTTAAAATCTAAGTCTATGAGAAAAATGGCTCCTTGCATGTGCTAAGTGAAGTAACACTATGTATATGTGTTGCACTGCACTTAGACCTTGGATGCCATAGGGAGACTGGGAGCCCATGCCTTTATAAATGAGAACTTTCATTTCTTGCATTGCAGTGAGGATCTTGGGAACCATATGCCTGAAATGTTACATTAGTCTACCTAGACCATACCCAGACTACTCAAGGGAATATCTGAAAAATAATAAACTATCATTTTTATGATAATGAGGATGGAACCCATGGCCTTGCACATGGTAGGCAAACCATATGTTATGGGGCTACACGCTTGAGCCTTTTACTTTCATTCAGAGACAAAACCTCACTCTTGCCTAGTCAGGTCATGAATGAGCCCTACTCCTGTTGCCTCCAAAATACTACTATTACAAGAGTGTATCTCCATAACAGGAAAGTAAGTGATGAAAACTAAAGGTGTGTTTAGCTCGCAGCTTTTAAGGTTTTAAACGATGGTACCTACGTCAGCATAGTTGTGGTGAAGGGGCCAGGTGGTAATGGTGGGAGATTTCATGCAATGTAGTCATATAAAATAGAGCAGAGAGAGAAGATAGTAGTACAGCTCAAAATCATACTCAAGGGCATGGCGATCAATGTCTTAAAGACCTCCCACTAGGCTCCACTCTTAAAAGTCTATAGTAGCCCCTAATACTGCTAGCCTAAGGTCTAAACCTTGATATATGGACCTTTGGGAACACCCATTTAGACTGCAGCAGGCTGAGAAAAAGGTATCTGTAACATTATGGCCTCTGCCTCAGGAAGAGTAATCAACCCAAATACCTTGCTGTTAATCCATTCCCAGTTTGTAAATAAACATTAAACATTTCTTAGCACTTTCTCTAAGCAGAAATAGAAAAGGTGACTCCTTGGGTACTGCCCGGGCTAGGACCCCTGCTGGAGAAGAGTCATTAAGTCAGAACATTCTCTAAATCCAACCTGAATGGACTAGATTCTCTCATTTGCATGTATCCTGTCACCATGATAAAACCCTGACCAAAGACCACTTGGGAAAGGAAAGGGTTTATCACAGCCAATGGTTCTCAACCTTCCCAATGATGTAACCCCTTTACTATAGCCCCTCATGTTGTAGTGACCCCTTAATCATAAAATTATTTCAGTTGCTACTTCATAATCACGAGGTTGATATTGTTATGAATTGTGATGTAAATATCTGATATGCAAGATATCTAATATGCGACCCCTGTGAAAGGGTCCTGGAGGCATGGCAACACACAGGTTACAAGCTTAGAAGTTACAGTGCAGCATCAAAAAGCCAGGGCAGGAGCGCAAAGCAGAGACCACAGAGGAATACAGAAACACTACTTACTGGCTTGCTTCTAGTTCCACATTCAGCTACCTTTCTTAAACAAGCCAAGACCAACCACTTAGAGACTGGACTGCCCACTGTGGCCTGGGTTCTTCTACAACAATTTGTAATAAAAAATTGTTTTATAGACACAACCCTAGCCAATTCTTCACATAAGGTTTCTTCTTCCCAAGTATGTCCAAGTGACAACTAAGATTAGCCAGCAAACTAAATGTTTTCCTTTGGATGTACTGGCTGCCTGAGCCCACTGGTAAATAAATCCCACCTTTAGCTTCTGAGTTCCTTCTGGTTAACATCCGGGATCCTTGAGTGTCTGATGTAGCTTCACTGGTAGATATAAATCAAACCAACAGGTAAAGAGATGCCCTAGGCATGCTAATGATGTGATACCCTCCAGAAATAATACTGTAATATTTTTGATGTATTTATTTTATGTGCATCTGAGGACTACACAGAGAAGGTGGGGAAGTCTGGAAATTGTTGGCACCATGATAGATTTTCTCTGTGGTTCTGAGTAGTTCAGCAATGACTTCAACATTACACACATCACTTAGCAAAACCAAAGTCCTCCAGCCACTGAGGCCACTCTCCAGTCAGACCATAAACGAACTTGCTTCTGAAGAGTCAGCTCCAAAACCTGAGTAACTCATGACAGTGTTTATTCCAACCACACTTGTGACTCTCCTGGAATGAACTCTAGCAAACACAATTTTCTCTGTCTGCCACCACAACTGCATTCATTTCCCATTGCAACATAACCACTGGCTCAGAAGCTTGAAATCGGTGTGTAGCTACTATCTCTGTAAGTTGGAGAGTAAGACACAGCCTGATTGGACTCTGTATTCCAGGATGCCTTCTAGTGGCAAGCCAGAGGGCTTCAGCCCAAGCTGGTGTCTCATCAGAGCCTTGACTGAGGAAAGACACAGTTTCAAGTTTCATCATGTCATTGTCAGAGTGCCTCTTGTGCATACAAAACTGATGTTCCTGTTGCCTAACCTGCTGTCAGCTCTGGGGCTCTCTTGTGGTCTGAAGGCTGACTGTAGGTCCTTCCTACTTAACTAAATAAGTGCAGCAGCTCACTTTAGTTGTAGTGGTGGTGGTGGTGGTGGTAGTAGTAGTAGTAGTAATAGTAGTAGTAGTAGTAGCAGTTGAAATTAATAGGTAATAAAGAAGTAATTAGTGACAATTATATAAAGCATGCATTCTTCTGTATCTGTCATCTCTTTTTCTACTCTCCCCTCTCCTACTTTAGTCTTGTCATCTTTACATAAGGGTGTGTCTTCTCTTTCCAAGTCATCTATTTTTTAATTTCCATGTGAGAGAGCATGTGATACTTTCTTTTCTGTGTCTAGATAATTTTGCTTGACTTCTAGCTGTGTCCATTCTTTACATATGCTTCTTTCTTTAGTGGTGAAAAAGACCTTCACTCCACAAATATACTGTTTGTATCCATTTGTCTCTTAGTTGGCACCCAAGATGATCCTATATATCTGCTATTGTGAGGACTATCTTCATACACATGGGCATGCAAGTGTAACATTAATGATCTGACTCTATTTTCTTCATTGTTCTAGTTTGATCTCTGTTGCTGTGGTAAAAGACTCTGACCAAATACAACTTGGAAAGGAAATTATTTCATCTTTCTCTGTCTGGCTGAAATATATCATTGAAAGAACTCTCAAAGCTTCTGAACCCATTGAGGAACTAACTCTTTGGCTTGTTCATGGGCTTATGTTTAGCTAGCCTTTCTATATACCCAGATCCACCCACAGTCCACAGTATGCCTTATCATTCCACATGAATAAAAAATAAGACAGTCTCTCATGAACATGGCCAAGGGTCCATTTGATCTGAGCAATTGCTCAATGAACTTCAAACTTTCCTTATGACTTTTGGTTGTATCACATTGACAGTGGAAGCTGTAAGCTATGAATCTGGTACATACCCAAGAGTAATACAGCTGGGTTATATAGTAGGTCTTTTCTTTTTAAGCTTTTGAGGAATCTCCATAATGTTTTCTACAGTGGGGTCCTATTGTGCATTCTCATCAGCAGTGTCCAGTCTCCTTTTTAAGTAGTCATCATAAGCACTTGTTATTTCAGTTATATTTATGACTGTTTGTTTTGTTGCAATTCTGACTGGGGAACAGTAGAATCACAAGTTATGATTTCTGTTACTCCAAAAATTAAAGATATGAGCATATTTCATATATTTTTTGACTGTTTCAGTTTTTCTTTTTAAGAAATGTCTGGTCAGATATTCTACTGACTTTATAGCTGTGACACTTGCCTTCTTATTGACTGCTTGAGTTCTTTATATCTATGCATATTAATCATCTCTCAGGTGAATTTTCTACCACTGTATCTGCTGCCTTCTCACTCTGTTGACTGTTTCCTTTGTCCTGAAGAAGCTTTTTAACATGATAGTGTGATGGTTTATTTTGACCATCAATGTGACTGCTTTAGAGCATGAATAAAGACACCTTTGGGTGTATCTACTTGGATATCTCCAAAGAGGTTTATCTGAAGAGAGAAGGCTCATCCTGAATGTGACTGGTACCACTTTCTGGGCTGGTTTCTTAAGTGAAAGTAGAAATCTGAGCACTGGAAAGTCTTCTCTACACCCTGGTCAGTGTCACAGAACAAGCTATTCCTTCTGCCATGTCTTCTCTCCCATGATGGCAGTGTTCCCTCAGCTGTGAGCCAAAATAAGCTTCTCCCCCTGATGCCTTATCGCAGATAATATTTGGTTGAAGTTGCAACAAAAATGCCTGATACAAATTTAATATTATTTGTATATTATTTTAATATCTTGTTATTTCTTTTACATGTTCTTACAAAAAGCCTTCACTATGTCTTGAAGTGTTTTTCTTCTAGAAGTTTCAAAGATTCCAGTATTAAATTAAAGTTTTAGGTTCATTTTCAGTTTAACTTTGTATGAAGTGAGGAACTGGGAGCTAGTTTCAGCTTTGAAAGAATTGAGTTTTCTACAACAAATACCTTTAACACTTTTGTTAAGAAAGAAAAGACTTCAATTAGACAAGTTGACTTCTAGGTCCTCTATTCTACTCATTGGACTACATGGGTATTTTTGTTACTATGGAGATGAGCATATTTTGAAATCGAGTATTATGATACTTCTGAAACCTCTGAATTTGTTTGGAATTGCCTTTGTGTTTCCCTGTGAATTTCAGGGGTTGTTTGTTTGTTTTGTTTTGTTATTCTATTTCTGTGAAGAATGTCTTTGGAATTTTGAATTGAGATTACATTTAACTGTAGATAGCTATTATGTTACTTTCCTGGGGAAACACAATCACATTATTTTTACCCTTGTGAGCTACCAATGACAGAACAAAGGAATTACTACCCCTCAAACCTAGCTTGAATGAACCAATAAATCTATTAAGAATATTTACAGGGTGACAACTTGGGAAACTTGCATCCCTACAGTTTACTTCCCAACTTGAAGGCAAGTCTACTTGGAGAGTCTCCTTTCTACTGAAATTGTTATTGTTCTCACATTTAGAAGAAGCTTTAGAAGAAGCTTTATAAATCCTGTAAATTCCAGAAGCTTTCTAAGACTTGCCCATGTCATTCATTTTCTGAAATTTGCAGGTTTTATTTATTCCCTGTCTTATCAGCCTCACTGCCTACTTCAAGGGAGACTGGTTCAATTCAGAAGAAATAGTTACATAACAACAGCTTTTAATAAAATAGACATTTTCAAAATAATAATTCTATCAGTCCATGAATAAAAAGAGATCTTTCTTTGTTTACTGTATTCAGTCTCTTTCCTTCATATCTTTATTGTATGGACTTTTTATTCTGGGTTACTTCTGAGTATGTTTTAGGTTATTATGAGTGGAGTTACTTTCCTGATTTCTTCTCCAAGGAGTTCATCAATGACGTATAAAACAGCGATTGATTTCTGGGCAACCATGCTTCTATCCTACTACTTTACTGAAGATATTTATCAGATCTAGGAATTTTCTTGGACATTAGAATTTTCTACATATGGAGTCATATCCTCTGTGGATGAATAAATTGACTTTCTTCCTTCCTATTTGTATCCCTTTATTTCTTTCTCTTTTCTGCTCTGGCTATAATCTTAATTACTATATTTAATAAAACTGTAATAAAATATAGTAATCAAAGAGTTGAGACTATACTCACCTTGTTCCTAGATTTTGAGGATTATAGGAATAGTGGTAGTGTAATATTTTATTCCTAAAATTTTACATGAAAGATACTCTTTCTTATACAATAGGTAGAATATTTTAAGAATAGGCTCATACAGAAATAGGCACATGGATCAATGAAATAGAATAGAAGATCCAGAAATGAGCCCTCATGTATATGGTCACCTGATTTTTGACAAAGGAGCCATAAACATTCAATGGAAAAAGGACAGCCTATTCAACAAATGGTGCTGGTCCAACTGGCACTCAGCATGCAGAAGAATGAAAATAGACCCTTTCTTATCTCCTTGTACAAAGCTCAAGTGTAAGTGGATCAAAGATCTCCACATTAAACCAGATACACTGAAACTATTAGAGGAGAAAGTAGGGAAAACCTTAGAACACATAGGCACAGGAGAAAATTTTCTGAACAAAACACCAATGGCTCAAGCTCTAAGGTCAAAGATTAACAAATGGGACTTAATGAGATTGCAAAGTTTCTGTAAGGCTAAGGACATTGTCAAGAAAACAAAATGGCAGCCAACAGAATGGGAAAAGATCTTTACCAACTCCACATCAGATAGAGGTCTAATATCCAAGGTATACAAAGAACTCAAAAAAAAAAAAAAAAAAAAAAAGAACTCAAAAAGCTAGACACCAGAGAATCAAACAACCCTATTAAAAAATGGGGTACAGAGCTAAACAACAAGTTCTCAATTGAGGAGTATTGAATGTCTGAGAAACATCTGAGGAAGTGCTCCACATCCTTAGCCATCAGGGAAATGCAAATCAAAACAACCCTGAGATTCCACCTCACACCAGTCCGATTGGCCAAGATCCAAACACAGATGACAACAGATCCTGGCGAGGTTTCGGAGAAAGAGGAACACTTCTCCACTGTTGGTGGGCTTGTAAACTGATACAACCACTCTGGAAATCAGTCTGGCAGAAAATTGGACATAGTACTACCTGAAGACCCAACTATTCCACTTCTGGGCATATACCCCAGAGACACTTTAATACACAACAAAGATACATGCACCACAATGTTCATAGCGGCTCTATTTATAATAGCCAGAAGATGGAAAGAACCCAGATGTCCTTCAGTAGATGAATGGATACAAAAATTGTGGTACATTTATACAATGGAATACTACTCAGCCACCAGAAACAATGACTTAACCAGATTCTTAAAAAAATGGCTGCATCTAGAGAATATCATCCTGAGTGAGATAACCCAGTCACAAAAGAACAGACATAATATGCAGTCACTGATAGTGGGATGCTAACCCCAGAGGCTTGCACTGCCCCAGAAACAACTCACAGACTGTGTGAAGTCCAAGAAAAAAAAGAAAAGAAAAGAAAACAAAACAAAACAAAAAGTCATGCTCAATCCTTACCCACCAAGAACACATTGAAAAATTCCGGGTTACACCCTGTGTTACATGTACTGTTTGCTCATTGTAAAAAAAAAAAAAAAAAAAAAAAAAAAATCTTTACACACCAAGAAAACTTTGACTATTTCCAGGTTACATCTTGTTTTTCATGTACTTTATGCTCATTGTAACTAGTAAGATCGTAATCACACTATCAAACCTTTAAAAAAAGAAAACCAAGTACTGACAAAAATGTATTGTATACTTTTATGCAAAAAATGTTTAAAATCTGTACATTTATCTTTGTTTTTTAAAATAAAGTTGTATAAAAAAAGAAACAAAAAATAGGAAAAAGTATAATGAACCAAAAAGTGTTAAATATTGCATGTTGTAATGTGTGTATATGTGTTATGTGTGTGTATGTATTATATGTGTGTATGTATTATTTGTGGGTATATGTGGTGTGTGTGTCACATAACTATTTTGAAACAAAGCATTCTATGTTAACTAACTTATGGCTCATCATATATGACTTAATTTGTAGTTACTGGCCCAGTCTGTAAGTCATAATTCAAGGATTGATAAATGTATTACATGGTAAGGAGATTAAAAAAAAAAAAGAATAGGCTCTACCATAGTCTTTTTTTCTTGCAACTATGATAAGGTTTAAAAAATTCTGACAAGATCTACTGTGGACTAAAATCAATACAGTAATAAAAAAAGCAATAAAAATTGCTTCAGGGATATGACAGAACTTTTTGAAAAAGAAATCACCCCAAATTCAACAGAGTAGTAGAATATTTCCCACATGACTTGTACATCACCTATATCAGAACTGCAGAGGGTGTGGGTGTACACAATCTTCAGAACTACAGAGCCAAAATTTACGGAGAATAAAACTCATGGCCTTCTTTGGGACATCTTAGAAGAGATCCTTAGTGCAACCGAAGTTCTCTTGAAGTTTATTAATGTTTAAGACCAGTCTTCCAATATTCTCTTTATCTCTACATTCTTGACTTATTTAGAAAATAGAGTGAGAAAAATCCTTCTTGTATGTTACTGGTTGCACTAACATTTCAAGAATATATATATATATATATATATATATATATATATATATATATATATATATATATATTTATATATATATATAGTTGAAGTATGGATCCCACTAGACTTCTCATTAGCTGTAGTTAACTGTTTTTTGTTGTTGTTCATCAATACTATTTACAATGTAGAAATTTTCAGTTCTTAATTTTTTATGGTTTTTGTTTTAATTTTTATAGAATATATTGAAGTGGAAATGTCTGGTTTCTTTGTAGACTTGGTTATGTAATGTGATTTTTTTTTTTCTGAAAATTGTCTTATGAGAGAATGTGTTTGCTGAAGCAGACACATAGAAGAATGTTTTTCTAAGAACAGATTTGTGGTGTTTTTCTGGAGACAGCCTGGAAAGGAGGCATGTGGTATTCCAAACATGATGTTTGGAAAGGATATAAATATAGCCCAACAGTCATTGGAAGATGCTGGTTGGTATTGGTATGCTGGTTGAGCTGTGCTGATGCTGATCTTCACTGACCTCATTGGGTGGTATTGGTACACCTTACCTTTATTTGTTAGTCCTTATTTGTCATGACATCATAGAGAGAAACACACCAAAAAGCTTTTGGTGGTGTTCCAGTGGATTTTTGCCACTTCCATGAACTTGGGGTGATTGGCAGAGCCATGTGGTTTCTACTGGATTGACCTGCTGTTGCTGATTCATGAAAAGGTTTGGCAGTCCTGCTGTTACTGATTTCTGAATGGTGTTTGCAAGTGGATTGAATTATTTCCACTGATACTTGTAAATTGACTATGAATATCCTGACGACACAAATTTGGTTTGCTCCAAAGAAATATTTCTAAGCAGGTTCACATTCTCCTTTGCTTTGTTAACCTTTCTTTTCTACTTCCTTTAGTGGGTAGAGGAATAGAAGAAACATCAAAGCATTAAGAAGTCTTATTAAAAGTAGGGGTTGAAAGATTAAAGCCTACAATATATTCTAAACAAATTCTTTCTCTTCTTTAAACTCCTCAAAAAATTTTCATTTTTGAGATTTGTAACACACTGGCTATAATTCAACCATAGATAAACATTTTTACATAAAGGTGTTATCCTGCCTTCCAGTTTTCACCTGCACCTAGAGCTAGGGCTGTGCCACTGCCATCAGGCACCGCAACCTGCCCTCAGAGAGTCGGTCACCTAGGACCACTCTCACTCTGAAGCCCACAGTCCCACAGGCACAGTGACCCACAGGCCCACAGAAGGGGCAAGCTGTAGTCAGAGACAAGACCAATTAGCATCACAGATAACAAGATGGCAAGAGGCAAGCACAAGAATCTAAGCAACAGAAACCAAGACAACCAGGCAAAATCAGAACCCAGTTCTCCCACCACAGGAAGTATTAGATATCCCAACACAGAGAAAAAGAGGATTTGGACTTAAAAATCAAACCTCATGATGATGATAGAGGGCTTCAAGACAGACATAAATAACACCCTTTAAAAAATACAGGAGAACACAGAAAACTAGGTAGAAGCCCTTAAGGATTTTTAAAAACAAAACAAAAACAAAGCAAAACACTTTTAAAACTACAGAAAAACATAACCAAAGAGGTGAAGGAATTGAATAAAACCATCTAGGAACTAAAAGTGAAAATAGAAATGATAAAGAAATCACAAAAATACACAATCCTGGAAACAGAATACCTAGAAAAGAGATCAGGAGTCATAGATGCAAGCATCACCAACAGAATACAAGAGATAGAACAGTGGATCTCAGAGGCAGAAGATAACATAGAAAACAATGACACAACAAAGAAAATGTAAAATGCCAAATGCTCCTAACCCAAAACAACCAGAAAATTCAGAACATAATTAGAGACCAAAACTAAGAGTAATCGGTATAGAAGAGAGTAAAGATTCTCATCTTAAAGGCCCAGTAAATATCTTCAACAATAATAGAGAAGAAAACTTGCCTAACCCAAAGAAAGAGATGACCATGAACATACAAGAAGCCTACAGAACTCCAATTATTTTGGACCAGAAAAGAAATTTCTATCTACATATAATCATCAAAATACCAAATGTACAAAACAAAGAAAAGGTATTAAAAGGAGAAAGGGAAAAAGGTCAAGTTACTTATAAAGGCAGACCTATCAGAATTATACCAGACTTCTTAGCAGACACTCCGAAAGATAGAAGATCCTAGAGAGATGTGATACAGATGCTAAGAAAACACAAATGCCAGCCCAGGTTACTGTATTCCACAAAACTCTCAATTATCATAGATGGTGTAAAAACCAAGATATTCCAGAACAAAACCAAATTTACACAATAGCTGTCCAAAATTCCAGCCCTACAAAGAATAATAGATGAAAACCTCCAACACAAAGAGGCAAACTACACCCTAGAAAAGCAAGAAAGTGCAACAAACTCAAAAGAAGATAGCCATAAAAATATAATTCTACCTCTAACAACAAAAATAATGGGAAAAAACAATCACTATTATTTAATATTTCTTAACATCAATGAACTCACATCCCCAATAAAAAGACATAGAAGGATGGAAATATAAATAGGATGCAGCACTTTTCTGCACACAGGAAACTCATCTCAGTGACAAAGAGAGACACTACCTTAGAGTAAAAGGCTGGGAAAATTTTTACAAACAAATGGTCCCAAGAAACAGGCTGGAGTGGCCATCCTAATATCAAATAAAATAGATTTTCAACCAAAATTTATCAAAAAAGATAAGGAAAGACACTTCATACTCATCACAGGAAAAATCTATTAGGATGAACTCTCAATCCTGAACACTTATGCTCCAAATGCAAAGGTACCCACATTCATGAAAGAAACTTTACTAAAACTCAAAGCATACATTGCACCACACACAATAATAGTGGGAGACTTTAACACACCACTTCTTCAGTGGACAGATCATGGAAACAGAAACCGAACAGAGATACAGTGAAACTAACAGAAGTTATGAAACAAATGGATTTAATGGACATCTATAGAACATTTCATCTTAAAACAGAAAAATATACCTCCTACTCAGCACCTCATGGTACCTTCTCCAAACATGACCATATAATTGGTCAAAAAACAGGCCTCAACACATACAAAAAAAATTGAAATAATCCCATGCATCCTATCAGATCACCATGAACTAAGGCTGGTCTTAAATAACAACAAAAACAACAAAAAGCACACATACACATAAAAACTGAACAATGCTCTACTCAATGATAACCTGGTCAAAGAAGAAATAAAAAAAGAAGCTAAAGATTTTTTAGAATTTAATGAAAATGAAAGCACAACATACCCAAACTGATGGTACACCATTAAAACACTATTAAGAGAGAAAAGCTCATAGATCTGAGGGCCTCAGAAAAGAAACCAGGGAAAGTATACACCAGTAGCTTGACAGCACACATGAAAGCTCCAGAAAAAAAAGAAACAAATACAGACAAGAGAAGTAGAAAGCAGGAAATAATCAAACACAGAGCTGAAACCAACCAAAAAGAAACAAAAGAACTATACAAAGAATCAACAAAATCAAGAGATGGTTCTTTCAGAAAATCAACAAGATTAATAAACTCTTAGCAAGACTAACTATAGGGCACAGAGACATTATTCAAATTAACAAAATCAGAAATAAAAAGGGAGACATAACAACAGAAATTGAGAAAATTTTTAAAATCTTCTGATCCTACTACAAAAGACTATACTCAATGAAACTGGAAAATCTGAATGAAATGGACTATTTTTTAGACAGATAACATGCAACAAAGTTAAATCGAGGTCAGATAAACCATCTAAATAGTCCTATAACCCCTAAAAAAATAGAAGTAGTAATCAAAAGTCTCCCAACCAAAATAAAAAAAAAAGAAAGACCAGACCAGTTTAGTGCAGAATACCATTAAAACTTCGTAGAAGACCTAATAGCAATACTCTCCAAAATATTACACAAAATAGCAACAGAAGGAACACTACCTAATTATTCTTCAAAGCCACAATTACACTAATACCTAAACCACACAAAGACCCTACAAAGAAAAAACTTCAGACCAATTTTCTTCATGAACATCAAAGCAAAAATACTCAATAATATTCTTGCAAACCGGTGCATGAAAAACAGGTGCCCAGGTCATATGCCACAAGGAACAGCAGAGACCCAGGGACATAGGCCTAATGAGACTACACTGCGAGTAACCGAGGCTCAGAGTGGTCTGACAGAGCACCCTGAAAGTGCACCACCCCACTGGTTCAAGGGAGCAGGAACTCTGCCATAGGGAAACAGTTTCCACCTGTAGGACCCTTGTGTGCAGAAAAAAATTCTCAGGCCATCTAAAACCAGAAATAGCAGAGATCCAGGGGCACAGGTCAGGGACATGGGAGAGACAGGAACCAATCACTGACAACAAGAACACGTATAATCACAGACAACAAGATGGCAAGAAGAAAGCGAAAGAACATACCCAATGGAAACCAAGACAACCTGGAAACAAAAGAACCCAGCTCTCCCATCACAGCAAACAGCTGAATGCCAAACACTCCAGTAAAAGAATAGTCAGACCCAAAATAATAACTCAAGATGATGATAGAGATCCTTAAACAAGAATGGGAGGAAAAGCATTAAAAAAAATAGAAGCTTTTAAAGAGGAAACAAGGAAAACACTCAAAGAAATCAAAGAACTAGAGAAAAACAGAACCAAAGAGATGAAGGAATTGAAGAAGGAATTTAAAATGGAAATGGAAACAATAAAGAAAACACTAAAAGAGACAACCCTGGAGGTAAAAAACCTAAAAAAGAAATCAGGAGTCACAGATGCAAGCATCTCCAACAGACTACAAGAGATGGAAGAAAGAATCTCTTTCTGGGGCCGAAGACAACATTGAAAACATAGACAAAACAGTCAGAAGATGCAAAATTCAAAAAGCTCCTAACCCAAAATGTCCAGGAGATCCAGGACACAATGAGAAGATGAAACCTAAGGATAATAAGAATAGAAGAGGCTGAAGAATATCAACTAAGAGGCACAGTAAATATCTTCAACAAAATTATAGAAGGAAACTTTCTTACCCTTATAAATGAAGTGACTATGAGCATAAAAGAAGTCTACAGAACTCCAAATAGAGTGGACCAAAAAAGAAATTCCTCCCGACACATAATAGTCAAAACACCAAGTGCCCAAAGCAAAGAAAGAATACTAAAAGCAGTAAGGGACAAAGGTCGTGTAACATATAAAGGCAGACCAATCAGAATCACACCCAGCTTTTCAACAGAGACTATGAAAGCTAGAAGATCCTAGACAGACATCATGCAGAGCCTAAGAGAACACAAGTGTCAGCCCAAGCTGCTATACCCAGCAAAACTCTCAATCATCATAGATGGACAGACCAAGATATTCCAGGACAAAACTAAATTTACACAGTATCTGACCACAAACCCAGCAGTACAACAAATTAAAGGTGGAAAATTTAATACAAGGAGGGAAACTACATCCTAGTAAAAAGAAGAAAATACCTAAGGAAGAAAAACAACAGAAGAAAAACACACAGACACAATTCTACCTCTAAAAGCAAAAATAGCAGGAAACAGCAACCAGTATACCTTAATATCTGTTAACATAAACAGATCCCCAATAAAAAGATATAGGCTGAATTCATAAACAGAATCCAGCACTTTGCTGCATACAGGAAACTCATCTCAGAGACAAAGAGAGACACTATCTCAGAGTAAAAGGTTGGTAAAAATCCTTCCAAGAAAATGGACCCAAGAAGCAAGCTGGAGTGGTCATTCTAATATCAAATAAAGTAGAATTTAAAACAAAAGTTATCAAAAAATAAGGAAGGACACTTTTTACTCATTATAGGGAAAATTTGTCAGGAGAAACTCTCAATCCTTAATATATATGCTCCAAATACAAGAGCACCCATATTCATAAAAGAAACCCTACTAACATTCAAAAAATACATTGCACCCCACAGAATAATAGTGGGAGACCTCAATACCCCACTCTCATCAATGGACAGATCATGGAAGCAGAAACTGAACAAGGACACAGTGAAACTAGCAGAGGTTATGAAACAATTGGACTTAATAGACATCTACAGAACATATCATCCTAAAACAAAAGAATATACCTTATTCTCAGCACCTCACGGCACCTTCTCCAAAATTGACCATAAAATCAGTCTCAAAACAAGCCTCAATAGATATAAGAAGATTGAAATACTTCCATGCATCCTGTCAGGTCACCATGGTCTAAGGCTGGTCTTTAGTAACTACAAAGACAACAAAAAGCCCATATACACATGGACACTAAACAATGCTCTATTAAAAGATAGCATGATCAAAGAAGAAATAAAGAAAAAAATTAAGAATTTTCTAGAATTTAATGAAAACTAAAGCACAACATACCCACACCTATGGGATGCAATAAAAGCAGTACTGAGAAGAAAACTCATAGCTCTGAGTGCTTCCAAAAATAAACTGGAGAGAGCATACACTAGCAACTTGACAGCACAGTTGAAAGCTCTAGAACAAAAGAAAGCAGATACAACCAAGAGAAGTAGACGGCAAGAAATAATCAAACTCAGAGCAGAAATTGACTAAATAGAAATAAAAAGAATCATTCAAAGAATCAACAAAACCAAGAGCTGGTTCTTTGAGAAAATTAACAAGATTAATAAACCCTTAGCCATACTAACTAGAGGGCAAAGAGAGAGTATCCAAATTAACAAAATCAGAAATGAAAGTGGAAACATAGCAACTGAAATCGAGAAAATTTAAGAAATCATCAGATCCTACTAAAAAAAAAAAGCCTTTACTCAACAAAGCTGGAAAATCTGGAGGAAATGGATGAATTCCTAGACAGATACCAGATACTAAAGTTAACCAGGACCAGGAAAACAATCTAAATAATCCCATAATACCTAAAGAAATAAAAGCAGTCATCAAAAGTCTCCCAACCAAAAAAAGCCCAGGTCCAGATAGGTTCAGAGCAGAATTCTATCAGACATGTATGGACGACCTAATACCAATACTCTCCAAACTATTCCACAAAAGAGAGTCAGACAGAACACTACCTAACTCATTTTTTGAGGCCACAATAACCCTCATTCCTAAACCACACAAAATGCCTACAAGGAAAGAGAACCTCAGACCAATCTCACTTATGAACATTGATGCAAAAATACTCAAAAAAAAAAAATCCTTGGAAACTGAATCCAAGAACACATCAAAACAATCATTCATCATGATCATCCCTGGAATGCAGGTATGGTTTAATGTATGGACATCCATCAATGTAACCCACCATATAAACAAACTCAAAGGAAAAAAACCACATGGTCATCTCACTAGATGCTGAGAAAGCATTTGATGAAATTCTACACCCCTTCATGTTAAAAGTCTTGGAAAGAACAGGAATCAAAGGCCCATACCTAAACATAATAAAAGCAATATACAACAAACCAACAGCCAACATTAAACTTAACAGTGGGAAACTTGAAGCAAACCCACTAAAATCAGGGACTCAACAAGGCTGCCCACTTTCCCCCTACCTATTCAACATAGGACTGTAAGTCCTGGCTGGAGCAATTAGACAGCAAAAGGAAATCAAAGGGATACCAATTAAAAAGGAAGAAGTAAAAGCATCATTGTTTGCAGATGACATGATAGTATATGTAAGTGACTCCAAAAATTCCACCAGAGAACTTCTACAGCTAATAAACAAGTTCAGCAAAGTGGCTGGATATAAAATTAACTCAAACAAATCAGTAGCCTTCCTCTACTTAAAGGACAAACATACGGAGAAAGAAATTAGGGAAAAGATACACTTCACTATAGTCACAAACAATATGAAATACCTTGGTGTGACTCTAACTAAACAAGTGAAGGACCTGTATGACAAGAACTTCAAATCTTAAAGAAGGAAATCGAGTAAGATCTCAGAAAATGGAAAGATCTCCCATGCTCATGGATTGGAAGGATCAACATTGTAAAAGTGGCCATCTTACCAAAAGCAATCTACAGATTTAATCCACTCCCCATTGAAATTCCAACTCAATTCTTCATAGAGTTGGAAAGAGTAATGTGCAATTTCATCTGGAATAACAAAATACCTAGAATAGTGAAATCCATCCTCAACAACAAGAAAACATCTGCGGGAATCACTATCCCTGACCTCAAGCTATATTACAAGGCAATTGTGCTGAAAACTGCATGGTACTGGCACAGAGATAGGCACGTGGATCAATGGAATAGAATAGAAGTTCCAGAAATGAGCCCTCACATATATGGTCACTTGATTTTTGACAAATGAGCTGTAAACCTTCAATGAAAAAAGAACAGCCTCTTCAACAAATGTTGTTGGTCCAAATGGTACTCAGCATGCAGAAGTATGAAAAAAGACCCTTTCTTATCTCCTTGTACAAAGCTCAAGTGCAAGTGGATCAAAGATCTCCACATTATACCAGTTACACTGAAATTATGAGAAGAGAAAGTAGGGAAAACCTTAGAACACATTGGCACAGAAAAAAAATTCCTGAATAGAACACCAATGGCTCATGTTCTAAGATCAAATATTGACAAATGGGACTTAATTAGATTACAAAGTTTCTGTAAGGCTAAGGACATTGTCAAGAAAACAAAATGGCAGCCAACAGAATGGGAAAAGACCTTTACCAAACCCACATCTGATAGAGGCCTAATTTCCAAGGTATACAAAGAACTCAAGAAGCTAGACACCAGAGAATCAAACAACCCTATTAAAAAATGGGGTACAGAGCTAAACAACAAGTTCTCAATTGAAGAATATCGAATGGCTGAGAAGCATCTAAGGAAGTGTTCAACATCATTAGCCATTAGGGAAATGCAAATCAAAACAACCCTGAGATTCCACCTCATACCAACCAGAATGGCTAAGATCAAAAATTCAGATAACAGCAGATGCATGCAGATACAGAGAAAGAGGAACACTTCTCCACTGTTGGTGAGGTTGTAAACTGGTACAATCACTCTGGAAATCAGTCTGGCAATTTCTCAGAAATTTGACATAGTACTTCCTGAATACCCAGTTATTCCACTTCAGGGCATATACCCCAGAGGCACTCCAATATACAACAAAGACGCATGCATCACAATGCTCAAAGCAGCCCTATTTATAATAGCCAGAAGCTAGAAAGAACGCAATTGTCTTTCAGTAGATGAATGGATACAAAAATTATGGTATATTTACACAATGGAGTACTACTCAGGTATCAGAAACAATGACTTCATAAAATTCTTAAGAAAATGGATGCATCTAGAGAATATCATCCTGAGTGAGGTAACCCAGTCACAAAAGAACAGACATAATATACAGTCACTGATAATTGGAAAGTACCCCAGAAAGCTCTGATCACTTTAGAAATAACTCACAGACTATACGAATTTCAAGAAAAAACAAAGGCCAAAAAAAAGAAAGAAAAAAAAAAAGAAAATGAACAACCATTATGCTTAATTTTTACACACCAAAAAAAAAACTTTGACTATTTTCAGGTTACATCTTGTTTTACATGTACTTTATGCTTATTGTAGCTAGTAAGATTTTAAATGAATACTATCAAACCTTTAAAAAAATCAAGTAATGACAAAAATGTATTTGTATACTTTTATGCAAAAATGCCTAAAATCTGTACATTTATCTTTGTGTTTTAAAAAAAATTGTTCAATTAAAAAAAGAAATTATTGCAAACCGAATCTAAAACCCCATCAGATAGATTCACCATGATCAAGTAGGCTTCATCCTAAGGATGCAGGGAGGATTCAACATACAGATATCCATCTATGTAATGCATTATATAAACAACCTCAAAGGAAAACACCTTATCATCATCTCATAAGATGCTGAGAAAGCATTTGACAAAATTCAACACCCCTTCATGTTGAAAGTCTTGAAAAATAAGGAATTCAAGACCCATACCTAAAAACATGAAAGCAATATACAGCAAACCAATAGCCAACATCAAACTAAACAGTGAGAAACTTGAAGCAATCACAGTAAAATCAGGGACTAGACAAGATGCTCACTCCTCTCCTACCTATTCAATATAATACTGGACGTTCTAGCCAGAACAATTAGACAACAAAAGGATGTCATGGGATACAAATTAGAAAGGAAGAAGTCAAAATATCACCATTTGCAGATAATATGATAGTATACTTAAGAGATCCCAAAATTCCCACCAGAGAACTTTTACAGCTGATAAACAACTTCAGCAACATGGCTGAATATAAAATTAACTCAAACAATTCAGTAGCCTTTCTCTACTCAAAGAATAAACAGGCTAAGAAAGAAATTATGGAAATGTCACCCTTCACAATAGTTACAAATAATATAAAATACCTTAGTGTGAGCTTAACCAAGCAAGTGAAGGATCCGTATGACAAGAACTTCAAGTCTCTGAAGAAAAAAAAATCAAAAAATATCACAGAAGATGGAAAGATCTTCTCATGGATAGGCAGAATTCAATGCAACCTCCCAACAAAATTCTAACTTAATTTTTCATAGAGTCAGAAAGATAAATTGGCAAATTCATTTGGAATAATAAAAAAAAACTCATGATAGTGAAAACTATTCTCAACAATAAAAAAACTTCTGGGGGAATCACCATCCCTAACTTTAAGCTGTTTTACAGATCAATTCTGATAAATAGTGAATGGTCTTGTTACAAAGGAAGGCAGGTCGATCATGCAATAGAACTGAAGAACCAGAAATAATCCCACACAGCTATGATCACTAAATATTTAACAAAAAAAAAAAAAGCTAAAAACATTTGATGGAAAAAGAACAGCATCTTCAACAAGTGGTGCTGGTTCAACTGGCAGTCAGCATGCAGAAGAATGCAAGTTGATCCTTTCTTATCTCCTTGTACAAAGCTCAAGTCCAAGTGGATTATAGACCTCCACATAAAACCTGATACACTGAAACAGAGAAAGTAAGAAAGAGCCTTAGATACATAGGCACAGTGGAAATTTTCCTGAGCAAAACACTAATGGCTCTAAGATCAAGGATTAACAAATGGGATAAAATTGCAATGTTTCTGTAAGGCGAAGAATACTGTCAATAGGACAAAAGGGCAACCAACAGATTTTGGAAAAATCTTTAACAATCCTACATTTGATAGAGGGCTAATATCAAATATATACAAAGAACTCAAGAAGTTAGACTCAAGAGAATCAAATAACCTTATTTAAAAATGGAGGACACAGGTAAACAAAGAATTCTCAACTAAGGAATACCTAATAGCTGAGAAGTGCCTAAAGAAATGCTCAACACTCCTAGTCATCAGGGAAATGCAAATCAAAACAACCCTGAGATTTCAAAATTTCAGGTGACAGCAGTTGCTGGTGAGGATGTGGAGAAAGAAGAACACTGAGAAGCCTGATATGGATGCCTTTCTCAGAGATATTGCCAGAGCCATACTGATACAGAGGAGGATGTTTGCAACTAATCATTAGACTAAACACAAGGACCTCAATGGAGGACCTAAAGAAAGGACCGAAGGAGAGGAAAGTGTTTGCACTTTATGAAAAGAACAACAATATCAACCACGCAAAACCTTCTGAGCACGCAGAGACTAAAACAACAAATGAGCACACATGGAGAGACCCATGGCTCTAGCTGCACATGTAGAAGAGGATGGCATTGTATGGCATCAAAAGGAGGAAAGGCCTTTGGTCCAATGAACACCCATTTTCCCGGTGTAGGAGAATGCCAAGGCACTGAGGAGGTAGTGGGTAGTTGGGAGTTGAAGCATCTTTATAGAAGCAAGGGAAGGGAGAGGGAGGATGGGAGAGAGCTTAAAGGAATAATATTTGAAATGTAAATACAGAGAATATCCAATGAGATTGAAAAAAAATAAATAAAAATACAAAATAAAAATATTAAAGGTGTTATTGTTTTTTATATCATTTATTTAAGGCTAGCTTTTAAAAATTTTTTATTGGATATTTTCTCCACTTACATTTCAAATGTTATTCTCTTTCAGGTTTTTCCTTCTGGAATCCCTGTATCCCATCTCCCCTCCCCCTGCCTTCATGAGAGTGCACAGCCACCCACCAGCTTCATCCTATCTCCCTGCCCGCAGCATTCCCCCACACTGGGATATCAAGCCCCCACAGGCCAAGGATACCCTCTTCCCACCTATGCCCCACAAGGCCACCCTCTTCTATACATGCTGCTGGAACCATGTGTTCCCCACACCATGTGCACTCCCCAGTTATTCTTCCATGCCCTGGAAGCTCTGGGGGGGACTCTAGATGGTTGATAATGTTGCTCCTCCCATAGGGTTGCAAACCTCCTCAGCTCCTCCAGTCCTTTCTCGACTCCACCACCTGGGACCCCATTCTCAGTCCAGTGGTTGATAGAGAGCATCCTGTGTTTCTCAGGCTCTGGCAGAGTCTATCAGCAGACAGCTATGTCAGGTACCTTCCAGCATGCCCTTCTTGGAATCCACAATATTGCTTGGTTTTTGGTGGTATTATATGGGATGGATTCCCACAGTCTCTGAATGGCCCCTCCCTTAGTCTCTATTAGTCTCTATTCTAAACTCTATCTCTGCATTTCCTCCTGTGAATACCCTGTTCCCCCTTCCAAGAAGGACTAAAGCATCCACTGTTTGGTCTTCCAACTTCTTGAGCTTCATGTGGTCTGTGGATTTATCTTGGGTAATCTGAGGTTTTGAGCTAATGTCCACTTATTAGTGAGTGCACACCATGTGCCTTCTATTATGACTAGGTTACCTCATTCACTCAGGATATTTCTAGTTTCATCAATTTTCCTAAGAACTTCATAAAGTCATTGTTTTTAATAGCAGAGTAGTACTCCATTTTGTAAATGTACCACAATTTATGTATCCATTCCTCTGTTGAAGGACATCGGGGTTCTTTCCAGTTTCTGGCTATTATAAATAAGGCTGTTATGAATATAGTGGAGCATGTGACCTTGTTATATGTTGGAGCATCTTTTGGGTATATGCCAGAAGTGGAATATCTCTTTCTTCAGGTAGTACTATGTCTAATTTTCTGAGGATCTGCCAGACTGATTTCAGAGTGGTTGTATCAGCCTGCAACCCCACCAACAGTGGAGGAGTGTTCCTCTTTCTCCACATCCTCACCAGCATCTGCTGTCATCTGAATTTTTGATCTTAGCCATTCTGAATGGTGTGAGGTGAAATCTCAGGGTTGTTTTGATTTGCATTTCCCTGATGACTGGGAGTGTTGAGCATCTTTTTAGGTGCTTCTCAGCTATTAGGTATTCCTCAGTTGAGAATTCTTTGATTACCTGTGTGCTCCATTTTTAAATAGGGTTATTTGATTCTCTTGAGTCTAACTTCTTGAGTTCTTTGTATGTATTGGACATTAGCCCTCTATTGGATATAGGATTGCTACACATCTTTTCTCAAGCTGTTGGTTGCCATTCATCCTATTGACAATGTCCTTTTCCTTGCAGAAGCTTTAGAATTTCATGAGGTCCCATTCATTTGTCAATTCTTGATCGTAGAGCATAAGCCGTTGGTGTTCTGTTCAGGAAATTTTCCCCTGTGCCTATGTGTTCTAAGCTCTTCCCCACTTTCTCTTCTATTGGTTTCTGTGTATCAGGTTTTATGTAGAGGTCTTTGATCCACTTGGACTTGAGCTTATTACAAGGAGTTAAGAATGGATGGATTTGCTGTCCTTCTACATGCTGACCTCCAGTAGAACCAGTACCATCTGTTGAAAATGGTGTCTTTTTTCCACTGGATGGTTTTACCTTCTTTGTCAAAGATTAAATGACCATAGGTGTGTGGGTATTAAAGGCTTTTTAATCATAAAAGAAATATTGAATTTTATGAAAGTATTTTTCTTCATCTAATGAGATGATCATGTGGTTTTTATCCTTGATTTACCTTGTGCTCCATTAACTGATTTGTGTGCATCTAAGGATCCTGGCGTGGAATGACACCAACCAGATCACACTGTGATGCTGAACTGTATTTGCAAGTACTTTATTGACACAGCTGTGAAGCTTATTTGTTTCTTTGTCATAGTCAGGTTTTGGTGTCATAGTAAACAGACAGTTTTGTGGCAGTTTACTTCCACAAAACCATCAATGGAGAAAAGGTTTTTGCTACTATGCAATCTTTTTCAGTGTCTACAGTTTCCAAGTGTCAGGGATGGGTTCTGAGACATCCCAAAGAGAGCACAATCTGTGATTGTTAAGTCCTGTATGTAAAGCGGTATAGTATTTGCTTATAACATACACAGTCTTCTGTCTTCTCTTAAAAAAAACCCTCCTATATTTTTTCTAATAGCCAATATGATGTTGGTAATATATAGATAACTGTTATGCTGTTTTGTACAAATGAATAACAAATAAAAGATCTAAAATATTCAAATGTGTTGTCCACAAAGTATCTCAAATATTCATTACAAGTTCATTTTTCCCTAAATATTTATCTGCCTATAGGATATATGGATTTAGAAGACTTACTATACATGCATTCAC